>NW_010140415.1:73246-106727 GCF_000699245.1 Pterocles gutturalis | reverse complement strand
CAGGTGCTTAGGATTACTGTTAGACTCACTGCTTTCTCTGGGGGAGGAAGGGAGAGAGGAAGCTATCTGTTTATCCAGGTTTCTGTGAAATAGCTTTTAACCTGTGACATGATGCAAGGCTTGCTGGCTCTACCTGCTGGCTAGAGGGGAAAACACACTCCCATCACTAGGATGTCTTTAAAGCATTAACAAACCGTTTCATGAGACAGTGGATTAGAGATAATAGAAGAAATCAAAAAGCAGCTGCTACCTGATCATTTTCGAGCTGTCAGGTGTGCTGGCAGAGCAAGACTGATGGTCCGGAGCAGTGGGAATTGATAACATTTCTCTGCTTCCTGTCAGGCTCTCAATAACTGAGCGATGAGAAACATCAGCCCGGAAACCAGTCCCCCTGCAGCAGTTTCATCTGTGTGAAGATTAAAGCTCAGACCATTGTATGTCCCGCTGCAGTTCAGAAAATTGGAGATCGACTCCATTTCACCTCAATCTCATTCTGGTCTAGGGCACTGCAAAGCCATGGGCTGCAAGGAAGGTTTTCATTACTGAATTTTAGCTCCGTGGTCTGAGCTCTGATGGAAAAAATGAACAGCTACAAAAGCAAAAAGGGGCTTATCTGTGGTTTAGCTGATCCCTTTTTATTTGGCGTATCGGCAGGAATGAAGTGAATGGCCTCTTCTCTCAGCTTTTTCTCCAAATAATGATTGCCTCCAAACGGCGACTCTTACACAACCAGTATTACATTCTTGACATTGTAATCCTTTCCTGAACACATTTTCAAAGTCGGCAGTAAAGAATAGAGTGGTTTTTCCTTCCTAACTGCCATCCCAGCCTGGCTCTGATGTCAGCTTGAGCTCTCCTGTTCATATCTTGTCACAGGCAATCCGAGGTATGCTGCTCCAGGAGCCTTAGGGAGCTTGGATGCCAAACCCAGAGATGAAAATCAGTGGGTTTCCTGTGGAAAAAATGCTCCGAAATCTTATCAGCCCAATAATGTTAATTTCCAGACATGTCTAATCCTGAGGGACTTGCCACTGGATTTACATCTGGATTGTATAAGTTTCACTGAAACACCTGCATCAGGCTCCCTCTCCAGTCAGCGGAAAAGATCAGCAGGGTTGACAGTCCTCCTGGAAGTACTCTGCTCTGTCAGGGGCTATGGCAGGAGCGTGGGGTGATGAGTCTCATAGCCTGGACACCACAACAAAGGTGGAGCCATAGCCAAGAACTATTTGAGATATCAGACTGGAACCCAGCTCCAGTCTTTCCAGAGCAAACCTTGCATAGTCTGGTTTTATCCCTCAGTGGAGTAGCTGAGCATCAGCACACGAAACTCCTGTGCCTCTGGAGAAAGAAGAGGTTATTTTTAATGCAGAAACACTCATCAAAGGAAGAATTTTCCCCAACCCCTGCCCCATATTTGCCAAACTTTGCTCCCACTGGAGTCAGGACTCAGCAGTTAGCTCACCCTGGGTGGCCTTTGGAAACTTCTGCTATTCGGGAGATGTACCTATGGGATTTGCCTAGCACAGATCACAAAGTTTTTTCTTTTTCTCTTACTTAATCCCTCAAACTTTTGTCCCATGCAAACTGACAGCAGCTTGGAGAGCTAATGTCCTCACTGAGAGATGTGTTCTTCTCCCCTAAACAAGAAAACAGAAGTGGGAGTACTTGGCTGGGTGTTTATGGTTCCCTCTGGATAGAAACTGGATAGAGATATTGCAGCTGTGCTGTCCAGCTACAAAGAGTTTGGATCCCAGATTGCTTGCCCAAAATTTACTACCACCACTGAGCAGAAAAAACAAGTACATCAAAACTTCACAGATCGAGAATGATCTGTCCACTGTCCTGGTGAAACTAAACCATGACATGGTCCTTTTGTTGTTATGTAGGGTGAATTCTGAGCAATCTCCTACTAGGACATAAAATAGTTTTGTGGGCTTTCAAAGAGATGCTCTGAAGCTTGGTTTTTCAGCATTGCAAGAGAGCAACAGAAATTACTAGGAAGAGTTCTTGCCTCTTTAATACATGCCTGCTGTACTGATTGCATGCTATGTGGCTAGAAAAGTGGCAAAAGACCCCTAGAATCCCTGAAAAGTCTAGCTGTATGCATGAGAAAAAAACTTCCAAAAGCTGCTTTGGACAAAGTGATGTCAAAATGCTCCAAATAAATATTATGTTCACAGTAGTTCCATTGTGCCCGGTACTGTCACAACACAACACAAGCTAAGATTACGCTTACCCCAAAGAACTGGTGTTCTTAAGCTGAGAAAATAGGAAAATTCATTTTCTTCACTTTACAGGTGGAAAAGAGTAAATGATTCGCCCAAGGTCACACAGGAAGTTTATAAGAGGCTGAAACACGACCCAATTTTGCTGAGCCGTATTCTGGAGCTGTAACCACAAGGCCATTCCTCCTCTCCATAAGCAGAAATTGGTTCTGGCTGCAACAATTTCTCAATGAGGGGATTTAACCATCATTTGGGTCTCCGTCATGGGTGGGCGGAGCTGAGACAAACCTCGCCATTAAGCCCATGATGGTATTCATAGAATTGACTGTGTGGATGTCCCCAATGCCCAGAAGAAATTCATTATGCAAATGACCCTCAAAATCAGCCCATCATTTCAAGTTGCTAATGGAAAACAACTCTCCCTAAACTACATATCCAAAACATTTCCTCCAAGCAGCAGGCTTTAAAATATATATTGCACATATATATTTTTTATTTAATCGGTGTTGTATATCTCTGACAGATTGGTCCAGAATGCAGAGGGAAGGGAGAAGCCACTGGAATGTGGTCTAAATTAATAGTGAATTGTGACACAATCCAGAGCACTCGTAATAATCAAGTTAGTATGTTTTACATTTTCTCTCAATGTGTTTTGCATTTTTGCTGCATTGGGAAGGAGGCTTTAGATATTGAAACAACATAATGTTAAACTTAAAAAATGACAATTCAAACACCAACTGCTTTAAATAGTTTATACCTTGATAGTCTAATGCTCTGTGCAATGTACACATGGCTTTGTTAGGGACCCTTCAAATAAATATAGATTATTTATGGTTGATGGATGAGTGCTATTCTAGATTGAAAAATCTTCTGACTGCTGCCTGACTAGCCACTCAGCAATGTTTTTTTTCACACATGGGCAGTTACAAAACTGTAGTAAGGAAATGAACGAGCATTTGCTTCTTTTGTTCCTGATCTTTACCTGGGGCTTCTCCCAAGGCGTGGAGAATGTGTCTCCATGGCCCCTGCAATCTTGTTTAGTGGTACCAGAGAGATGTTGTTTCCGCCTTTCCCAGCACCACATCCTGCTTCCTTCTGTTTTCTCTTCCCATCTATGTTAAACGTTACTTGATGTTCACCTTATAACCTTGAGGACAGGCTGTCACAGGGGTTTAGGTAACAGGGTTATTCAGTGGGTCTGTTTTAGGAGTCAGGTAATCTGGTTTTTAATTCTGCAGTGAAAGGGTGAAATTTGTTTCCTGTAACTTCTGTCTTTTAAACAACAGGTATCTTGTTTAAGGTCATTGCATGATATCTCTTCCATTCATCTCAGCTATCTTGGATGTGATAGATGAATTACAGCTGAAGATGCCAATCTCTCGCCATTTCTGCAGTGGAATTCTCCATAATGGCAGAGTCCAGAAACCAAACTTGGAAATTACTACAATTAGGTCAGAGGAATCCTTCCCTGAACTGTTCCATAATGGGAGAGATGTTCACATTTTGGGCATTATGGCCAGCATCACTATGAAACTCAGCTAACAAGAGGCAATTCAGGCTGAAGGAGGTGGGAGACAGCCCAACCTGGGATCCTCAGGCAGGAAACAGAGAGCAGCAGCCATGGTCCTAAAGGTAAGAACCCACAGTGTAAGGTTAGCACATGACTCTAGTTCACTTCTCCACTTTGGTTTGAAAATTCCTGGTATTTGTCTTTTTTTCAGTTTGGAACTTCTCCATGGCAGAAGGATTCTCCTGCTTGGGGTTTGTGTGGCTACTTGGACCACAGAGTCACTTGGACTTTAATAAGGGAGGTTTCTCCTGTAATAAAGTTCATCTCTTCCTTAGTCCACATTCATATATCCACAAGCAGTCAAGTGTGGCACAGGAGAAGAACACCTTGAGGTACATGATTTCTAATCAAGTAAGTTTGACTATTGATTGACCTAAACAAGTCTTGGGAAGCTAATACCTACTTTTACTCTCTTCTTTTGTACAGGTAAAAGAGTATTGTACCTCACAACAACAGTGCCTTGAGAACAACATGGAAGATACATAAATTTTTATTTTATTTAAGTAAAACAGCATTTAAAAGCCTTCTAAGGGAGTTCCAACTTCTGTGCCATTCTGTAATATATATTTCCTTTTCTAGGACCATAAATAACAAGTAATTCCTGTTGGGCTGATGATTAATTGTACCTTTTAATGGTGACACCAAAAGGCACATTTTAGTTTTCTTCTTTGTCTATGTGTTGCTGGCTGGCTAATCAGGCTAGACCTGTCTAATCATTGGCAGTAGGTGTATTATGTCTCCTATTATATTGATTTTCTAAGTCAGAATTCAAGATCACATTGATTGTCTAAATGACAGAATACTTAGGTCAATAAATGGCTCTTGGAGAAAGGAAGAAAATTTAGATGCATTGACACAGAAAAATGCCTCAATATGTGCATGACTTGGTTTAAAAGAATTAAAAATCCACTCGTGTGTCATCTTTACTTAATTTTTGAAAGACTATTTACACCCTGTGGTGATGGCTTTGATGCCTAAATGAGATTCTCAGAATGAGACTGACACAGTTAAGCTGGTCCATTATGTGCAATAAACTGTCTTATTGTAAATTTGGTTTTCATACTAGAATTGTGTAGTTTGAGGCCCCCCATCCTCATGCTGAGTGATAGCCATGCCTACAGCCAGACATAAACTTCAGTGCCAAGGAACTTTAAGCAAAACAGCGCAAGATGGATGGGCAAGAAAACTTGCCCAACATCACGCAGCAAGTCTCTGGAGGAGTAGAGAATAGAGAAGTTGACAGTGGGTACCCATTTGATGATGTCCAACTGGTCAAACCATAGCCCAACCAAATTCACACCCTAATTAACATGCAACTCAAAGACACTTGAGAAAAGTATGTAAGACAACCCTATTCATCAATGTACCTTGTTAGATTAGCTCAAATAATTCAACACATTAACAGGAAGGAGAAAAAAACCACGAAAAATACATTATTCCCATCATTTTCTCTAAAATGCCAACAAAAGAAAAAAAAAGAAAGAAAAAGCCAAGAGCGACTGATGCCACTGCTTGTAGAAAAAAAGAAGTCACTGTCTAAAGATCTAGTCGAAGACTGGAACATTTTGGAGCCTGTTTTCCTAGGAACATCCTGAAATCAGTTTTCCAGATAAAGAAAGGAAGAAGGACATCTCATGTATGTCCTCAGCATGTAACCTGCTGACTAGGGTTTTCCTAGGCTCACTGTTCCTCTGCTCTTCACAAATCAGCTTTCTTAGCAATTGTCCAGCTCCTATGTTTTCTGTAAAGGATACTGTTGCCTACCACAAATTAACCAAAGAGGACATAATACAGGGATTGTTACAAACATACAGTTTTTGTAACTCAAACTACTGCATGCCTTCCAGATGCAGCTTTGTTTGTCTATGATGAACATCAAACAAAAACGCTAAACCTTCTTGAGTCCCAGTGAACTGTTTTACAGTCTGGACATACTTGATCCTTTTTAGTTTGATTTTGTAAGAAGTTCAACATATAAAAAAATCTTGGCTATCCATAACCTAGTAGCAGGTTATTGCCAAGAACAAAAAGTGGGTTCTTGTGATGGGGAAGGAATTTTGAAAAGGCACAAGTCCATAGAGTGCATCTTCATTAGCTTTACCACTCACAGAAATACTTGTTTATTATTGAATACACCCATAATTTCATTTCTTACTCACACCTAGTAACCAGGTATTAATTTTTAATATTTGTTACCTCCAGTCTGATCATTCACTGATTTTTGCATGACTGGTTATTTATGTTGCACAGTATCCCCTTCTGTTTTCTTATTCAATTCCCAATGCTTTCTGACTTCATAATGGCATAATAATATGACTCATAAGAAGCCAATAATGAAGAGCAATTAACTGTTGAAGTCCTAGCAACACAGTCATTACCTACAGTCCGGGTTTCATGGTCCACCAGTAAGTCTCCAGACACTTTGAGCAAATAAGTAATATGATGTCGCTTCTCAGAACAAATACATTTGTCACTTGCATTCACAAAATATTGTCCCCAAATCAAAATATTATGTCACAATATTTTGGAGCCTTTTTTTTTCCCCAGCATTAACAGTGACAGGGAATTTTCTGGATGATTAATTTATTAGCAATAGAGATCATAGAATCATAGAATGGCCTGGGTTGAAATGGACCTCAAAGATCATCTAGTTTCAACCCCCCTTCTGTGGGCAGGATTACCAACCACTAGAGCAGGCTGCCCAGGGCCCCATCTAGCCTGGCCTTGAATGCCTCCAGGGGGGCATCCAAATGAGATAGCTGTAACTTTGTCAGTAGGTGTGTGCTACTGATGCTAATCCAGGATACGTACCACTGTAAGACCAATCCAAATTGTTTTATGTGACGAATGGTTTCCCTTGTTTGGTATGAACCACTGAAAGTTGAAAGAAGACACTATTGACTGATATGAACAAAATGATAAAGTTTTTCTCCGAAGAAAGTGGAACACAAATCAGGCAAGTTCTGGATCATGCCATATTATGGGGGTTATGTGCTCTGTGGTCTAAGACTTCATGAAGAGCCAAGCTAGAAACATATCCAGTGGTAAATACCTCTGGTAAAGAAAAGCTATTTAAACTGAAGGACAATGTTGCCATTGGAAAGAGGACATGAAGAATACGATAAAATCTGGCTGTAAATATAAACTGGCCATCAGTAAGTTCAGGCTGAAAACTGGGAAGAAGGGAAACACGGTCTTGTGACATTCTACAACAAGAGAATCTCTTCTCCCTGGTGTCCAGTGATAGGATGCGTGGGAATGGTTCAAATCTGCACCAGGAGAGGTGTAGACTGGACATTAAGAAGCATTTCTTTACCAAGAGGGTGGTCAAACACTGGAACAGGCTTCCTAGAGAGGTGGTCAATGCCCCATGCCTGTCAGTGTTAAAGAGGTATTTGGACAATGGCCTTAATAACATGCTTTAACTTGTGGTCAGCCCTGAAGTCGTCAGGCAGTTGATCATTGTAGGTCCCTTCTAACTGAAATATTCTATTCTATTCTATTCTATTCTATTCTATTCTATTGTCCTGTCCTGTTCTGTCCTGTCCTGTTCCATAAAAAAAAAAAAGATCTGTGGCTAGTTTCAAGATGGAACTTGATGAAATTGTGTTTTGGATGTAGGTCCAGGAGGTCCTTCCAGACCTTTGTCGTCTCTCAAAGGAGTACTCCACCAGCATGAAAAAGAGGTTGATAATGTGACATTGACCTTTAACTAGAGAAATTTGGGGAGCATAGAAAGCCAGTCTCTGTTATGGTGCTGTGCTTCTGGTGTCTGTCATTGCTACATTAAAATCATCGTCTACTGTCTGTTCGAGCATATGTAGGGAAGATATCTTGATACAAAAACAGTCCCAGTAGCAGATCTGGACAGTGGCAAGTTACTCCCATGTATGTAAAATGTGGCTGGAAAAGTGTATGCACACTTTGTTACTTGTCATGGCAGTTTATTTCTTTTCTTTCTTTTTTAAATCAATCATTTGACTCCCCCCAAATATCAGCCTTTAGACGCAGAGGGCACTTACGCAAGCAGGCTATTACTGTATCCACCCAGACCTCCACGCTGATTGTGCAGATTATATAAACCTTTTGGTTACATTAGCACCTGAATATGATTTATGAGGGCAGATGGGAGATGGTGATTGACCCGCTTTCATGAAAGCAGCCTGTTTGCCGTGAAACGGCTTCCGGCATAAATCATTTTAGACATGCTTTTACACCAGGACTAAATAAACACTCACTTACCCCTGGTACCTGCTAATATGTTAACAAGTAATGTCCTCAAACAGCCTCATTATTTGATTACATCCGAGATTGGGGACTTTGTGCTGTTGCTTTCTCCGCCTGCCAGGATCTCACGAGCCCAGACACATTAGCTCACTTGAATATAGAGAGAAAGTGGGAGTTTTATCAGCCTCCATTATCAACCCAGCATAGCAAAATAGAGCATAAGGCCATTTATGATCTCATGGCTGAGGCATTATAATGCAAATGTCTTAATCCCTGCAGTTCTCAACAGTGCGGTTGCCATGTCTTTGGGTCAGTAATATGGTGCAGGGTTAATTAAGAAAGACAAATACAGTGGAAACAAGGGAAACTGGAGGAGTGCCCACATCCCATTCCTGCCTGCACTTGTGACCATCTTGGCCTGTGGGAGAGGTGCTCTGTTGCTGCAGTGTGAGCAATATGCCCCTCTTCAGAAGCAGTGACCGAAGTGTACTGTGGCAGTGGGTGATCCTGTGTCCCTCAAGACAGAGGAAGGAAGGAAGGTAGCCACGCAACATGGAGGAGAAGCAAAGACACACACACATGCAAAAGACTGGTCTTATCTCAGGTGCAGCCTTCAGTTACTAGCTTTGCTGCAGAAGTAATGCTGGCCACCAGATCAAGATGAACTTACCCAAAGCTCTGCGTATCTTCAGGTAACCACCTCCATGTGTAACTCAAATACAAAGTCAGACAATGTAGCTGAGCCTGCACAAACCACAGTTATCCTAAGTTATATCACTTTTCTTCTTTCATGGCTCAAAAGTGTCGACATTGACAGCTGGACTCACTTATTCTATATAATATCATTATTTTGATATGACTCTGACATGTTAACAGGCCTCACAAGCTACCTTGGGACCAGACCCTTTGTTAGCATGAGGCTCTTTCAGCATCAGCGTTTCTAGTTGTTTTTCTAGGCACTGAAGGATGTTGTAGAAAGTGCAGGAACTCTGGCTTATATAGAGCAGAAGGAGATAAAAAAAAAAATCCATCAAATAAGAGAGTGAAACAGCACTCTGGGAGGTATGTGAACTTTATGTCCAAAATATGGTGGCAGCCACTTGTTGTTAGCATCAGCCACCAGAAGCACCTTCCGTGATTTCAATAATAAATAATTCCCCCTTGAGATACTTTGTCAGCTCACTGCCACAGCAGCTGGGATCTTACAATGAGTTATTCGCTACCTGCTCAGGGAAATCAATACATTTTTTGTAGTCCATTAAACTGCACTTCTGTTATCTTGGGCAAATGAGAATGCAGGCCTCTGTATGGCACATTTGGGACTCTCAGTGGTGGAGAAAGGGTGATCGAGTGGTGCCTCCATATCATAAAGTAGTGCCAATGAGAAGCCAGGCTTCACCTGGAAGCTCTGCCTCCTCCTGATATGAATCTGAAGCTACCCCCATGTGGCAATATCCCACCTCCAGGCTTTGGGGACATCTCAGTACCACAGCTCTGACCTGCCTTCTTAAAACACAGGGGACAATTCATGTCAACATTAATATCTGGGCAGATACCAGTGAAGATTGAGTCAAGCTGGTAGAAACATGAGGATTCATGTTTGCTATAAGAAGCAAGACAGACCTGCAATGCCAGGAAGTTGTCCCCATTTTCAGCATAGTTACCTGAGCTCAGAAGTTCAATAAATCCATTTAAGTTGTCAATAACCTTTGCTTCCTCACCTTTGATGGAGCTGTGCCGTACTTTACAATAACATGTGGTTATCCCTCACGAAACCTACAGTAGATTTAACAGACTTCAGACCCTGACTTAGGAAAGCTTCCCACCATAGGAATATGTCAGAAGTACATGCAAGTCCCATTGTAGTGAAAGGGACATCAGCACATCCTGCAAGTCAAACACAGATTTAGATCTTTTACTGGATCTGTCCCTAAATGCAAGCTTCATGAATGTGTTGAACTTGTGATACTCCTTTACCTGGGACTACATTTTCCCCCATCTTTTCCAAGAAACATTAGCGAAACTGATAAAGGTGAACACTGAACAGAAATTATTTTTATTTTATTAGATTTACTTTGCACCTCACATTTATCATGGCTGTCCTAGCAGTGATGCTGTCCTAGCCATGATGTAATCTGCAATTAACTAGTCTCCTTTTGTCAGCCTGCATCATCAAAGCCTGGTTTTATGGAGTGTTAAGTCTAATATTTACAGTGTTAAATACTTGGACAATATTTAAATTGGTTTCATCACATACTATATTTAGTTGGAGTGATATTGTCTGGTTAACAGCAATGAAAACAATTCTGTTCTTTTGGGTTTTATATTTTGAGTGGGTATTAGGTAACTGGAAAATATGGTCATTATATTTGTCTAACATTTCTACAAGTTGTAACATGGCATTTTAATTTGGGCTTTAACTCATGAATTATCCGTACGCAAAACTTTTGAGAAGTTTCCAGGTTCAACATCCAAACAAGCACAGAGTTCAGTGGCGTGTCTGAAAGGAAGGCAGTTTAATATTTATACACATATATAGAAAAGTATGAGGACATTTTTCAGGACCTTTTCCTTCCAGCAATGCTGCTGTTACACAAAGCCTGCTCCAAAGGTATTTTTAATGTCAAACAAAAATTGCAATTAATGTGTGATCTAATCCCAGTCCCCCAGAGACAGACATCGCTACATTTCTAGGTATTGCTTCTTGGAGTTTTTGTTTGTCTGTGTGGTTTGTGTTTGTCTACACTTGTAGCTTATATGGGCAACCTTGCCCATACTCCCGTGGGTAATTTTGTCCCTTGAACATAGGGTCTGTAAGACATTGCAGCTGTGCTGACTTCTCATCTCCAGCAGCAAGGATCTCCTCCTTCAAATGATGAAGTTGTCTCTCTACGTTAAAGTAGAGATCTTTTCTAGAGGTTTTTGCTAGTGTTTATGCATTAGAGCAACTACTATAAGAACTTTTTTTTTTTCCCAACTGCAAGGAAAACCTTTTACCTTCTTTTATGTCTTTAGCTTTTCCTTCTTTTCCTAGTGTTGGTGTTAAGACATCTTCCCATCTCAGCTATGTGATTTCTAGCTATCCCACTGAGTTAGTTATTCCTCTCCTTGATGATCACAGCCATGGTCTCTGGGCCAGAACAATACCTGCTCCATATGCTGGCTCTTGTCCACCAGAAATTTCTGCTCCAGAGACTTTTGTCTATAGTTCTACACAAGAGTCAGAACCACAAAGGAGCATGGTATGGAGAAGGATTTTCTCCTGACTCTTAGAAAGGACTCTGCTCACAAAACCATGACTCTGGCTCAGTTTTGTTGAGCTAGGTCTCTATGCAGAGGATCCCACTAACAAGAAAGAGTTGTAATCCCTTCAGACAGCTCTTTGAACTGCCCAGGAGTTCTTTGACAAAGCCTGATAATAACTTCTGAAACACTGGGTACTTTTAATCATCTATTTTATTTATTTTTAGCACGTAGAAATAAGAGATTCTGCAAAATTCTACAGTCTGGCTACAGAAAACTAAGCACAAACCAAATAATTTTGTTAGTTGTTGGATGAAATGAAAATTAGTGAGTTTCTTCTTTTGATAAGCCATAGGCTTTTGAAGTTTGAAATCTGCCTGGTTTTAGACACTTTTTAAAGAAACCCAGTAAAGTCCATTTCTCTCTGTGGATTGCAGTTTGTCCTTAGCACTGCAATGTGAGTTTGTTCGTCGGACGTAAAATAAATTTGTAGTATGGAAGCAGTCCTACTTCCCCTTCTGCTAAACTTTGGACAAAGCTTCACAGGTGTCACAAAATTGTTGCTTGCACCTAGCTGGTTAGAAGAGGAGTGGGGATGAAGAAGGAAGATCCCATTTCTGTGTGGCATTGCCATGACTTGGTGACCAAAATTTCCTCTGTGTGCTTTTAAAAATAGCTTGGGTGTCACCTGCTGGAGCTTTGGCTTTCCGAGTTTCTAACTGAAAGTAAAACTTACTCATCCAATAAATAAGTAACAGAGTTAACCCATCAATAACCAAATAAAAATGCTTGAATTCACCATCCCTGGTAGATCAGTTGGGTAAGGCTGAAGTTCACCTTTGGCTCCCTCCCATTCTTTCAGTAGCTAAGTATTCCCGAAGGAAGCATGTCAAACAAGCAATCTTTGATTTGGCTTGAATGCCCATGTCAAATTGTCCAAGGCTAACAGAGCAACATGGGGAGCATCACAGCCCCTGAACAGTTACTTCCAGAATGTGGAAAGCCTCGGAAGTATTTGTCTGTTTTCTTTTCTATATGCATATGAACCATCTGCTGTTACAGAGGTGAACACTTCTGTGGGATATTTCCTCTTCTACAAAGGAAATATCATGCTGAACACTTCTTCCACAAACATTGATCTTGTTTAAAACATCTTTGAGACTCTTAGAAAGGGTTTGAGTGGCCAAAGTTGAAATTTTTTATTGTTTTTCATTCTGTCCATGCTTTTGCAGGTTGGACTTCAGTATTCAGTACCTACCAAATATGCTCTTCAACTGCAGTTTGGAAATCCTTGGTGAAAAGTCACAGAATGCCGTAGTTGTGGGAAGGAAAAAGACTGGGGAACCAATGTCTTTGCATCCTATTTCCTATTTTCCACAAGGCACTGTGTAATTTTTGTATAAATTGTTTTATATACATTACATAAAATATAGTATTTTAGAGCTTTCACTTAGCAAGGCAGCCTTTTGTGTATTTTTTTAAGGGAAAGTCCCCTTCCCCAACAATCTTCAGGACGATTTGTGAAACTTTCAAAATACTGTGTTTTGTACACAGTTTTGTACACAGAGCTTATTTCAGGCTTTTGTAAAGCATTGGGTGGGTTTGGGAAAAAGGGAAAGGGTCAGTCATATTCCTTAATGAAACCATTTCAATTTAAAATGTCACGAATTTTATGGCAGTCTTTACTTTCTTTCACTTAGCCCCCAAAAACCGAGTATGACTTCCAGATTTGCTACAAAGCGAGTAAAAAAGCAGGAAATGTAAACCAAACTTTGATTAAGAGCCTGATTCTGCTGATTAAAATCAGTGGCCAAACACTCTGAGTCCAGAGATCAGATTTGAACCTTTACTACGCTGGACCTGCTCCAAAACCCACTAAAGTCAATAGGAGTTTTTCTTTTGAGCCCAGTCACTGGGTGTCTGTCTGCCTTTTTCTCTCTTAAATTATAAATCACCAGGAGGAGTTTAATCTTGCAGTTTTCAGTGCCAGTGTGACATTTATTTTAACTTTGGCTGTTGACAAAGCACCCTGCATCCTGCATTTCCCTGCTGGTAATCACACGCCTATTCTAACTCACATGTTACTTTCTGTCGGGGATTTTATTTTATTCGTCCTCTGCTTATTGCCATCCACTTCTCCAACCCTCCCTTTTCATCTGTCCATCACATTTGGCAGCAAGAAAAATGGATCTATTTTGCAATAGCAATTTCGGTGCCACTTGCCAGTCCAAATAAGAGCTGTGTAGCTAACACACCATACAGGGTCTCAGTTTCTGGATTTTGTCACAAGAGCTGTATTTTCTCAGCAGCTTATTAACAGCGTGTGTTTGGGGTGAAAATTAAGCAAATGGAAAAAGGATGTCACAGCAAGGAGCTGTGTTGCAACACTTAGGTTATTATATTGCATTAAGTTAAACAAAGACTGTTGAGCCATGTTATGACTATGATTCTCATTCATTCCAGTCCCTTAAGAAAATGTATTTGAAAAGAGGCAACTTTGCTCAGTCAATTTCCCTTCGGTCAAAATGCTCCCAGGTGCCACTCTTGTGAATTTGACAGGAAAAAAATATTGTGTCCTGTCCTGTTCCATAGGGGAATGTTAAGGGGGAGTAGAGCTTGGGGAGGCAGGGGGGACAGGGTGAAGATTGCCATAACTATGCTGGTGCCAAGAATAAGAAGAATAATGGGAACCGCTATAGATTGGAAACCTTCTTTTGGTCATTTATCAAGCCCATATTATTTTCTCATCTTTCATTGTCTTTGGAGCACGTTTGTCAGGTGAACAAAAAAAGTTACAAGAAGTCTTGAATGGCAGTCCACTTTCCCAGAAAAATATGCTGACCATCTATCGTGTGCCTGAGGTCAACCATCCAGCTTTTAAACTGGTCCTGGACCATAAATAGCTCTTGGACAAGGCTGCCAATCAGCTGAGTAGGCTTTGAATTTCTCATTCAAGGAAGGAGCGACATACAATTGCTCAGCACCAATCCCTTGACTGGCCTTTTCCCACATCTGGCCAATGACTTTGTTGCCTAAATGGGAGCTGAGCAATTCTGGAAATTGTACTCTAAGTAGAAAACATTCTCACTTCTGTTCTGTCAGTTGTGTTGGTGGGGAAATAAAGCACTGTGACGCTTTTACCATATGTGGATTTCAGAAAATTTCTAAATCCCCCATGCCTGAGCCATAGCTTGCCGAGCAGTTCCCATCGACTACTGTTCCTGATTAGGGGGGAAATGATGCAGGTGACTTTGATAAGATGAACTTCTTGGGTGACCTATTCTTGGGTGACCTAATTTAAACACAGCCATTCTACCTTGCAAGTGCCGAGCCACTTGGTGGGCTTTAGCCAGAAAGCTGGCAGTTCTCAAAGGAAAGGGGCAACAGTGTCTGCCAGGTTGGTCTCACTGACCTCTGCAGAGAAATCAGCCCTCTCACATGCTGCAACAGTGGTGCTGTATCCTTTCTCCCTGCAGGATCTCCCACTTTAAGGTCTTCCTTCCAAGTCTTTGCATACAAACCACTGCCCGCAACTCTCTTTTACTTACCTGAACTGGGCATAAAGCTGTTCGAACATCATTTCCACGTTCCTGAGGGGGATGCTGCCTTCAGTCACCCTGTCTCTACCAATCTGACTGACACATTTTCTCCCATGCCGTCCTTCATTCACTGCCCAGATTGTGCTCACCTTCTTGTGCTCTTGTTCATTCTCAAAAACTCACTTTTTCCATAATGCAGACAGCAACATGGAACCTGTTAACAACCAGACACGTGAGGAGCTGTGTCCTGGCTCCTAAAACACGCTCTGCTTGTGGCCTACTGATAATTGCATATCTGATCATAACAGCCACATTATTTCAGACTCCATCCACCCATCCATCCATCCTGGTGATCTGGATCCAGGGCTAATCCTGAGTGGCATCCAACAGGGAAAACTCACCCGGCCTCAGGGTATGAAAAAATGGGCGACACTAAACAATAAGTGTTGTTAAGCTGTGAAACTGCTTGCCACAGGAAACTGTGGATACAAAGAGATTTAGAAGTATCTGGATAAATTCCTGGAAGCAAAATTCACCAGGGGCTATTAAATACAAAGACACTATGTCTGACTCTGGAAATCCCAGCACCACAAATCACTGGCCCCGAGCCACGATCTGTGTGCCCTGTTCTGATATTCTTCCTTAAATACCTACTGTAGCTGGCTGCCATAGACAGGGTATTGGGCTGGATGGACCTTTGGTCCTAACCAGTTTGGCCATTCCTGTGTTTTTGTACCAATAGATGAGCTGGGACTGAATATCACATTTGACACTAATGTCTCTGCATTTGCCCAGCAGCATTTCTATTACCAGCACTCTCCAAGCTGCTTCTGCCACGACATCTGGACATCACATAGCACCTGAAGCACATTAAGCTTTTTCAGCAGGTAATAAACTCCTGGACAGTGTACGGCAGGCGAGCCCCAGTCTCTAAATACCCACCACGGACATTGCTTTCTCCAGCAATTGCTGAAGCCTGGTTTAGATTAAACTACTTCAGACCAGCCACTGCAGAAGGGCAAGGCTGGAAATGGAAGTCTCTCTTGTTCTGTTTGGGCGTTCCTGCTGATAGGTTGTTTGGGTCTTGTTTGTTTTTTTGGCAAGTTTATTTAAAGGACAAATATAAGGCTAGACAGCTGAATGCATCAAGCAGGTCAGCCAATTTCTCAGGCTACTGTCTTTTTCCAGCTGTTCCATATGAGAAAAAGCATCAGGCATGGCTGTATCTCCCTGGTTGCTTTCCACAGTGTAAGGATTTCTCTGATATAAAGCAAGGGGTTAGAGAGATTAGAGGATGCTAGGGCGGCAATGCCCTACAGGACATCAGCAAGACCCCTCTCCCTGTTGGGCAACTGCTCTTTTCAGAGTCATGCCCAGTGTCGTATCTCCAGGACTACTGTCTGTCAGAACCCTGAAATAGAGCTGTGCTGTTTAGTTCTGGGTCTGGGAATGATATGGACCTGGAACCCTCCTTCAGCATCTGGCTTCCCAAACTCCACGTATTATAGGGAAGCCTGGGCCACAGCAGTGGAAAACTTCTTATGAGACATGGGTTGTTTCAGTGTCCCCTGCAGCCCTCTCCCTGGAGGATACCATGCACAGGCTGCCCAACCCCACCAGCGTGCAACCCAGCATATGAGCACAAATGTGCCAGATCACCATGAACAGGGGAAGGTGAAGCACAGCATCCTTTTCACATATCGGATACAGGGGACAGGGCTGGCCCCAGAGGAACGTGACAGCTCCACTTCGGCTGCGTCCCCCAGAGCTCCCCTGGGAATTATTCCCCTTTTGTCCTGTTTCTTGTCTGTAAGTGGGACAGCTCAGCCTGGAAAGGGTTGCATAAAGCAAGCTGATATATATGAAGGAAAGAAAGGAGGAAGGAAAGTGAGAAAGGAAGGAATGAAGGCAAAAAGAAAGAAAGAAGGAAGGAGAAAGAAAAAAGGATGAAAAGAAGGAGAAGAAAAAGGAAGAAAAAGCAAGAGAAAAAGAAAAAGAAAAAAGGGGAAGGGAAAGAAAAAAGAAAAAAGGGAAAGAAAAAGGGAAAGAAAAAGAAAAGGGAAAGGAAAAAAAGAAAAGAAAAAGAAGAAAGCAACTATGCATTCCTGATGACAGCTGCACAAACGTGCCTTATTCTGGCAGATCTCTCAATTAAAATCAAGCCACCCTAATTTAAGAGGAAAATAAACACAGGCCTGATGTTATGTGCTTTGCTTTCAAAAGAAATCAGCCTGAAGAGAGGCAGCAGGGCTCTTAGCTCAGGATGGCTTGCTGTAAGGCAGGGGCAGGTCTCACTGCATCAGCTGCTGCCCCGATGCTGAGCTGAAGCCAGGCAGCAGTTTGCACCCTGCAGCCGCACAGGGGCCTGGGGCAGAAGAACCCCCACCCTGCTGTGGCTCTGGGGATGAGAGGAAATGGCGGGTCTCAGATAGGCCTGTACCCCAGAAAACTGGAGCAGAAAGTTCAGAACAGTGTGACTCACTTCTCCTTTTTGTCTTGAGTCTGTATCAGCCAGACCACGAGGGAGCTTGGACAGTCTCTGCCCTGACACGGTCCCTTACAGAGAAGAACTAGGAAGTTCAAGGCACAACTGTGTTTTGTCATATTTTCCTTCTCCCAAATTTTTAATTACAAATGAAGGCACTTTCTCTGCACAGAGCTATTCTAAAACTCCTGGTGAACAACGTGAATGTCTGTTTTTGGGGCAAGCAATCCATGGAATCCACGCGGTTCCTGCAGCGCTCTGGCTCTGCTGCAGTGCTCCTGCACTCCCCAGGATGGGAAAGGTGAGTGCTCCCAAAACTGCTGGATGGCTGCATCCCTACCTGGGAATAGCAAAACTTTCTTAAAAGCTCCTGTTCATCCTTCTGCTGTTGTCTTTTTTCCTCTTCCCATTGTGCTCACATGGTGAAATTAACAACCACCATCCACCTTTGGATGAGAAAATAGCTCAAACCAAATGAGTGTGCTCACAGAGTGAGTTCCCACAGTGGCTCATGCTTGTCCGATGAAACTATTCACGAAGTAGCATATACTCCCTGTGCCACTTAAGGACTGGATAACATGGCATAGGCAAACCTCTGTGATTAATCCTGGGTCTCTTGCAGACCTCCACAAGCCAGGTACAGCCCTTAGCCTGCACGTGGGGAACTGCTGTGTTGTGATGGAAGAAACCAAAAACCATCAGTCCAAAGGTCTGGGGAGCCACAAAAGGGTCATTTGCCCAGGCTGGACATCTAAAATGCCCATATGCTGCACAGAAGGAATCTGCCTGAATTTTCAAGGGAGAAAAAAAAAGACAGAATTTAAAGAGTGTAACAGCAGGAAAAACATGCAAACTCTTCAGCATAAGCTATGATGGATTCATCTCTGGATTACAGAGGTTCAAGAGATCAAAGCAGTAGCAACCAGAAGGGGCAAACCAGAGACAGCACACAGATAAAAGAATAGATGAAGGCCAAAGAAAGCTAGGACAGGAGGCTGACATTGGTAAATGAGGAACCGGGGCTGGATTAACCTGGTAGTGCTTGATGTGTTGTCTTGTCCCTTTTTTGGCCCCATTGGCTTCTGCACAACTGAAGCTTTGGGGGCTGGGGAGAGGAGGGAGAGGAAAAATTATATTTCTTTTTTTTTTTTGTCCTTGCCAAGAAAAGCTTCTCTTTGTGAGTCATCTCTGCAGTGCCTGTAGATGGCTGCAAGGAGCCTGGAAAGGATCCTCCTGGGTGTAAAACACTGCTCAGGGGGACAGTGGACCTAGATTCAGCTGTGCTGCAGGCTCCCTAGATGTCACCCTGGTGGGATACACCAGCTACTCTTTGTCTCACATGTTTTTGCAGGGGGCTGAGCTGATGCACAGTGCTCCTGTGCACCCTGGGATTGGGTGTGGATCTGGCCCTTGGGCAATGGGGGACTTTTGTAAGCTGATGGGGTATCTCTGGGGATTTCCTGTATTTTAATATAAAACATTATTATTGTCTGGCCTGAGAGGGTAATCCAAGCAGTTGCATCAGCAGAGCCCATCATGGCCTCTTGGCAGAGGATCAATTAATCTGTCAGTGAATCAGGGAATGGGCAGGTCCTCTCATTTCCGTAGCTCCTCAAAGCAAGCCCCTCTGGGTGAGCAGGTGGGACTGATGACCTCCCACAGCTGCTTTGTGTAAGCTGGGATTTGTATCTCTGTTTTCTCTGAGACAGTTTACCTGGAGGAGAGATGAGGCCTGTGAATTAGTTTATTTTTTTTTTTTTCTTCCCTTTTTTCTTTTCTCCTATGCATAGAGAGAAAAGTACAGTGTCTTTCCCAGCTCCTTCTCTCTGTCCTTGCTGGGGCTCCTAGGGCATTCACCCCTACTCGGAAGGTAACATCCCCACGCACTGGTGTGCTATGTCCGTGCCAAGGTCACCCGATATTTCCAAGCCGGAGAAAATCCCAATTTCCCTGCGTGCGGCTGCGAGCGGCCCCTCGGCGATCTCCAGCTGCCACCTGCTGGTCACTGCGCCGCTGGACCCTTCCCTGGCTGGGACACAGGCTGAGCAGCCCCGGGGCCCAGGGACCCGCGCCAGGAGCTGCCTTCTGCCCCCGCCAGCCGGGGCCAAGCGGGAGAGGTGGCAAAGAGGTACCTGAGCTAAAGGGACCTTGTTCCAAGGTGTGTGGGGGTGAATCAGTCCTGTTGGAGCAGAGCGCTGAAAGACGGAGTGTGTTTAAGAGCTGCAGTAAGCTTGATGATTTATTGGAGATTTTATTTTTTTTTTTTCTGGAGAGATATTAAAGCTGCCTTGGGGAGGTGGGGAAGAGGAAGGAAACAATCTGTTAAAGTGTGTTTCTGCTGTTTTCCGGTCACTTAGGCACAGAAAAGCAAGTTAGCAAAAAGTGGTGATTACTGAAAACTTGGATCTTTGCATAGTGGGGCTTTAGGTTGAGGTTTTTTGTTTGTGTGGTTTTTTGGGGGGTTTTGTTTGTTTGTTTTTAACAGCAGGAGCTGTTCTGCTGTGTATTTGCTAAAGAAGATATGAGTTAGCTAGGTCCCAGGGCTATTGCAAGAATAGCCACTGTCCCTCATGGCATGAACAGTAGGTACAGGGTTATTTGCACCTCCAGCTTGGCTTGAAAAACTCTCTCCCCGCCTGCAGCCCTGCACTGCAACTGCCCCTCTTATCTCGGACCTTGTCAGGTGTGTCACGTAACACGGTGGCCAGGAATGGCCTGTTGTGTGATCTGCCAGAAGGCATCCGTCCCCTCTGCATACAGTCCAACACATCACCCCTTCTGCTTTGGGTTATGGTATAAAGCTGATAAGTGTGAAAATGTCCCAGACAGCATCAGGCCCCGTGACGCCGTTCCTGCCTTCTCTACATGCAGGACTCTTGTAGGTGGGAGGCGAAAAGCCACAGATACTGCCACAAGTCATCTGGGTAATTTATTTTATCAGATTGGGAAGGGGGATTTCCTGGGGTGATCACAGGAAGGAGGTGGCAAGGGTGCACTGCTCCTTGTCACTAGTGGATGCACTGGCTAACAGCAACTAAATGTGATGGAGAACTAATAGTTTTGAATATATAAGGTCCTTACAAGGTTCATGCAAATAAATGATGGAGCAGAGGAGAAAGAGCTTACCAGTCCCACAAGCAAAGGAAAAATTAAAGTGTGAGATTTAACCCTCATTAGCCAGGAGAGAATCTACATCAGTGTGTATTCTGACCACCAAAATGGGTGCGTGAATCCTCCCACTTTCCTCTGACACCAGAGACTCCTATCCTAGGGTGTACATCCAAAGGAAAGCAGGTTTCATCAGCTTAATTGCTAACAGAAGAGCTTGTTTCTCAGAGTCCCTTTGGAGACATGTCCCTGGAGCTGCAGCTTGGAAGGCTGCACATCGAAGAACAGAGACTGTGCTGGGAGAGTGGGGGAGTGTCAGAGTGCAGCCCCAGCTGAGCACCAGCGTTGGCAATTCTCCCGTGGAAGTGGTGAAGTTTATTGCTTTCCCTAAAGTCCCAGTTTCTGGAGTCATGGGATTGCAGTAAACGTCCCAAATTTCACACAAATATGAGACTCACTTCAAGAACACCTTGTGGTGGAGAAAAGTACAAAGATGCACCCTCTGGGAACAGAAACCAGCAGCTTCACTGCTAAAAAAGAGGGGAAAAAAATCCTCATGATATCTAAGCCAGTATCATTAAATTTTTGCTCCCAAATCAAGAATTTTTAAAGCTTGGAGTTAGCAGTAACGAACTCCACTGACGCTTTGTCCAAGAATAAGGGCATTATTTCTTGTGTCCTGGCTGGTGTCCCAAACCAGATGATTCCATTTCCATGTACTTGAAACCCTCCCCTGGAAATCCAGCTCTGCATGGGGCTCTTTATCACTTTTTGTCCTCAGCTTCTCCAGGGCATTACAAAACAGCAGCATCCTCCCACTCGAAGTCTCATCACACTGTGCAAGTTGATGGCAGTAGTTTGTCAAGTCTGATGTACTCCTCAGGATACAAGCTGCTCAGCTAAGGTATAGGAGTCATATAAGTTATTATCATTATTATCATGAGGAAGATTAGCATTGGGGGTGTTGCTAGAGAATGTCGTAGTCTTTCTATCTCATTCTAATTGTTTTTTATTGCAGTGCAGCTGGGTTTGAAACTGGACCAAGGAGACTTTTTATTTTAGTTTTGTTTTAAGAACTCTCAGCCCTGGAGGGAGCTGTCACTTTGGGATGCTGATTAGCTTTTGCAAGTTGACAGGGAGCAAGGCGGCTTTCTCTGTAGCAATCCCAAGTTCTTTCACCTAATCAAGCCAACACTGCAGGCTCTATGTGGAGGAAGTGTAACCCTATCTCACTGCCTGACAACTCCTTCAGTTCCAGACTTTGTTTCCCCAGTACAGTTACACAAACTGTAACAAACCATTAAGTTTGATTTTGAGTTTTGTTTTTTTTTCCTTCCCCCCCCCCACCTTCATTCTTTCAGCAGTCATTTTGTCTCAGCCTCCTTTCTGGTTCTTTTCCTTAGCGATAGTAATTCCAAAGTCTGTACTAACTTTGTATATATCCATCATCCTTAGAGCTTTTTGACATCTATTTTATCGACTAGTCAAAGGAAATGCAGCATCCTTCAAAAATTCTCCATCCAAAAAGAAAAAAGTTGTATCTTATCTGTCCAGTTTGCTTTGAAAAGTGTTCCAACTAGCAATGGAGTGACAGGCTTTGTAGAAAGCTCTTGCTGAAGCTAAAAAAGAGGGTCTTGCTGCTATAGAGTTTGACTCAAAAGACGTGGATTTCATTTTCAGTTCCGTGAGAGTCTGTAACAAAGTGACTGCAGGGAAGTGACACTGAAATATAATTGTCTTTTATCATGCCTGGATGTGAAAAGAAATTAGGTGTGTTTGTAGACCGCTCATTGGAGCAAGAGGAGCTGCTGCTCTGGACTCTCCAGACTGCATTCAAGGGAGGGTCAGCAGCCAAATCATGCTGGCAGAGATATTTTACCTGGGGCCCTGATGCAGACATGGGGAACAGAGGGTGCTGCATATGAGAGAGAGAAAGAAGGAGCATGGAAGATCATGTGGAAGACCTTGTAACTTCAATAAAAGCCCTGCAGAGCTCTAGGACAAAGTGCCAGCTGGGAAGAAACCTTTCCTTGATGCCTTCTGTTGGACTTCAAGATTTCTAAACAAGCAAGTTTGTACCAGACTTCACTTCCTGGTGAGAACAACTGCCAAACCCCCAAACATTGACTAATCCGTCAAAAGAGAGAATGTCCTTATTCTGCCTCCTTACTGTAAAATGAAGGATCTAATTCTGCCTTGCCATTTTTTCCCTGACATGAAGAAGGATTTTCTCAGTAGTCACCAAGCAGAGATGGATCAAAGCTGTTGATTCTTGTCTGAATCTGCAGTTCCAAAAGATCCAGGCTGTTGGCATCTGTGGTTTTGTCATGGAGCCTTTTCTCTTGAAATAGGCCACACAGTGAAAACGAAAATGCATTGGATCACTCTTTAGTTGTGTGTAGGGAGTGCTGCTTTTCTTACAGAGCACATATCCAAATCATTTAGCAAAGACTCTTTTCTCCCCCACTGTGTGATCTGTAAAAGGGTTGTGCAAGGTCATACTGGGAAAGAGATGGATATGAGCCCACCCCTGCCCCCCAGGAGCTTTCCACGTGATCGTGCATCACCTCCAGTTTTACCAGTCTTGGTCTAAGTTCCTCATGATTCTCAGATGGTGGATTGCAGGAGAACATAAAAGGAAACTGGTTGTTCCTGTAATACCTACCAAACATGCCCTTTGCAGGGGCTGTGAAGAATTATCTTGCGTGCTTTGCTGTGGAGCAGTACTGTCTCAGGCAGCATGACAAACCTCCTTCTGCCCTTCCCCCTGCTTACCTGTCATCCAGAGAGGATGAAATGAGGTGGACATGTTCTTACTGCAAGTCCTCCATCTCTTTTGCTTGTCCATTCATTATTATTGAATATTCATCTTGCTGGTGGTAGCTAATGGTCACAGCTCACAACTGCTTCATCCTGCAGCATCCCCATGAATGCAGTAATTCGTGGCTTGACTCATAGGGCTTATATGGCTTTCATTTCTTCCTTGGTGTTTCTCAGACCATCATTTCATTGTACTCCAAACCTGAGCCATCTTTCCAGAAAAGCAATACCCAGAGTCCTAATACAATCTACAAGTAGATCTCTTTATGTCTTAAATTTGTTAAAAATGCTTTTATCAAAAGATTTATTCCCAGGGCTTTTACCCAGACTTCTTCATGGAATTGGCAAAGACATTACGTAATAGCTAAATCTTCATTAGTTATATCTGTTTGCTTTGTGCCGTCGTGACAATGATGAAAGCTGTAAATACGTATATAGTCCCATCTTAACAAGGATAGCGTATCCATCAATAAGGACATTTACTCTGCTGAGATCTTTGCAAGGCTGTACAGGGGAGTAAATTAAAAGGAGAACAACATCTTTCATCTAAAGTGTCCTTGTTCTGTCACTTAATGTTTTACCCTTGCTAATATCTTTCAAAGTCTGTCTGTTGGTTGGAAAAGTCACTCAGTAAAAATGACATATTTTATCCAGCCTGAGTCTGCTTGGCCCTAGGATCATTTTTCTAGGCAGCTGTGACTGGAAGTGTGACTTGAAACTCCTCCTGTGGTTTCTCACCTTAGTTTCCCAGCACTCCCCGAAGTTTCCCAGCAGGGTGCACGGGGACGGAAGGGGCAGCCAGAGGAGTCACAGCAGCTCAGCTGAACGGACAGATGGAAACCCTTGTTTTGGATGGCAGGTGAGTCAGCTGGATAAAGGCAGATGGGATGAGACTAGACTCTCAGTAACATTCACTTCAGCCTTGACTAACTGGTTCGCAACACCATGCTTAGCCCAATGCATCTCCTCTCAGCAACTGTCCCAATTAAGTGCATCCAAAACTATATGCTAACTTCAAACTGCCCTGTATGTCAAGGCTATACTTAATTTACACACAGATGACAGGGTCACGGGTCCACAGCGCTCAGGCAGGAGCTACAGGATGGAGTGAAGAGGGGGTAAATGATGGTTGTTGCAGCTTGCTGGGAGAGGTCTGTGCTCACAGCTCTCTGCTGAGGGGAAAGCCCAGACAGAGCACATCCCCTGTGTCATTGCAGGGCTGAGGCTGAGCAAGTGCATCCTCTGCATGGCTCTCCCCTGCCCCAGGAGGGGACAGGAGTGGTCTTCAGCACATGGAGCTGTGAGCTTTCCCCCTGGTGTGATGGGTGCATGAAGGAGCCTGCCAAGGCACCGAGGTTCCCGCTGAAACCAGCACCTTCCCTGGCTCGTCTGCACGGTGTTTGATACCACTGCCTTCAGCACAGGTATCCCTGACTCACCCTAGGGCTACACAAAACAAAATAAAAAAAAAAAAAATACAAGGAGACTTGAAGCAATAGACTTTCTCCGGGTTTATGGGACAGTCCAGGAGTGAAAATCAGAGTGTGGCCTGCAGAGGGAAGAAAAGAGCTGTGGTAGCATCGCTGCTTCCCGGGGGTCTGCTCTTCTTCCCGCTGCTGTGTGTGCTCCCCACCGTGCTGCTCCTCCGGAGAAGGCTCTGAGCTGAATAGCTTGCCTTTAAACATTAAATACATTTAAAGCCCATTCATGTCAAACCAAAATTAAACTGCTGGATTTTATTCAACAGTCATTCCCCCTGAGAAAGGGCTGAAAAGAAAATAATGGTTAGCTGAAAGCCTCACCCATCCAGCATGCAAAAAAAAATCCCCCCAGGAGGTAAGGTGAGAAGTGAGGCTTGGCTATCACCTCGCCTCATTGCATTGTTATCTGTATATAAGCTAATTTCTCAATCCATTTAGAAATTCACTAATTGTCATTGGAGCTATTTGCTGACGACTGTGAAGTAGCTTCGTAATGAAGAGGAAGTCCATTTATTCGTTAACATTTGCGAAAATAATTGCCTGTCAGTTAGCTGAGCATCCTTTGCCCCAGAAACACTTGCTCTTCAGCACTTTTTTTTTTTTTAATCTGTGTGCTTTGAAACACCACTTATAATTTCCAGTCCCTGAAGGGCTCATTCTCAACTGCTGTGACACGAGTAAGGGAGCACACTCCACAAGAGGACACTAAGCATCCTGTCGCTTTTGCTGCGAGGTGGATGAATTAATGGTGCTGCAGGAAGCCGCCGAGGTACTACTGGACCTGTGTGGTTTTCCAGGGCTGCTGCATCTCTACAACCTGCCCCACGCCTCTTTTGGGCATCGTGATGATGCTGAGAGCGTGGCTGCAGGGCTCAGTGCCAATGGGACCATCTCTGGACAAGGAGATGAGACAAATGAGGTAGCCCCAGCCTCACCATCTGAACTTCAGAGGCTGTCTTCTGCCCCCCGTTTGCTAGCCCTGCTCTCAGCCCTCACAATGGCAAAAGAAAGACTGCGTGAAGCCACACATGCACTGGGGAGTGAGTCCTGGAGGGAGGAGGAAATGTTCTTTGGGAAGAAGAGGAGCAATGTCTCAGGAGGGGAATGGGGAAAGGATGGAGATCTGTATGCGTCAGCTCTGCTCAGCCCTCTGTGCCCGTTACCCCCCATGAGTACAGCCGACACCTCCATCAGTGCCTATTCATGCTGTGGGTGACAACCCACACCAGCTTTGTCCCCTGGGCTCACTGGCTCATCCCTTCCCTTCAGGCCCAGCACTTCTTCTCCCACCACTACAGATAACATAAGCCAACCTCTCCCTCAGTTTTAGGGATGCAAATTTCAGCTTTGCCTACATGACCAAGAGGCTTTGAGGTGCTCTGCCTGCAGGGGAGGATGGGTTTGCTGCAGCAGTTAACCAGAGCATCTGAGGTGCCCTGACGGGTCCCCTGGAAGAAGCGGGAGCAAAGGAGTGTGCCTCCCCCAAAATCAATAGAGATCTGCCTGCTTGCACCTCCTGGGCTTATACTGCTGCAATATCTTTCACTCCACTGGCTGCTCATTTGTTTGTCAGCTGTGTTGAATTTTTATTGTTTCCCAGACAGGTGTATTCCCCAACTGTTCCCAGGGCAAGGAGCACCACGTCTCCCAGGGGTGGATAGCCGCCAATGTTGACATAAGAGTGTGTGGAGCAGGAGATAAGCGCTGCCCTGCTGCTGGGGCCGCGGAGCCGTGCACCTCGCGCCATGCACCGCGCTTCTCGCCTGGGGCTCCTGCCGCGGGGCCGGGAGCCAGGGCGAGCGTCACGCAATGCCAGCATGTGTCATCCCCTCGGCTGTGGGCAGGGACAGCGGCCACGTCCCAGGGGGAGTGCGGGAGGAGCACATCTCCACGGCCGGCCCCAGGGAGTGGGGAGTGGAGCAGTTCCTGGCTGAACGGCACTGAGGGCAGGAGGGCCATGAGACTGCCAAGCAGCGAAGAAGGGCACCGCCGCAGAGACGCTCAAGGTATCATCTGCCTTCGAGGTGCAGCTGCTGCAAACGTGCTCAGTTGCACCAGAAATGGGGCTGGCCATTGATCCGTTTGGTGTAATAACACTTGACAGTGTCCTGCTGCCATAAACCAACTTCATTCTAGTGGGTCCAATGGACTCGGGATAGCTCACAGCTTCTGGGAATGGCTTCTTAGATGTGTTTATTTCTCAGGACTGCAAGCTTTCAAGTGTTTGCAAGTGTTGACTGCTGCTGGTACAGCGCCTTGGGAAGGTGGGGTGAAGGGCTGGGTTGGGCAAGTACCTTGGGCTCCCCATGGAGAGCAGGATTCCTGGTTTGGGGAGACTGGAGATACTGGCTCTGTTTGCTTCTTGGGCAGGAATTTGATACATTTCAAGATTAGGCAACTGTCTTTTTTTTGCTTTTGGATGCTGTGGCGTTAAGGGAAAAGTGTGTGGGTGAGTGTAAATCAGCTCTGCACAGGGAGAGCTGCCTTGTTTACACCAGGGGATTTAGGCTTCCAGATATTTAATTTCTGGTAACTGTTCTTCAGCTTATTGAAATGTTTCAGTCTTGAAAAGCCTCTTGTGGATAATGAGACTACGGGAAGGTGCTGCTCCCAGAGAGCCTCTGACTGGAGAGCAGGGGTGGGCAGGGGCTTTGCTTTGGCAGTGCAGTTAATGAGTGAGCAGGTAGCCAGCATTTGCAAGGAAACGCTGGGAGAGAAGGGGATAAAACAAAATGAGAGAGAGGTTTTATTGCCTCCCTTGAAACCAAGAACAAGCAAAGCTCACTTCAGTTTAAAATGTCATACTTGATATGTCATGGGGCGAGGGACCACAGGTGGCGGAGGCTGGGGGAGGTAGGAGATGGATCTGCTTTGAGGATGGGAGGACTGCCTGGAGAAGGTTGGTGCCCTGCAGCCAGCTCTGTAATGGTTCTGCAAACACCCTAGGAGCCTTGGGCGACCCTCCCAAAGCCATCACAACAAAGGAGCAGAGCTGTGGTGTGACCCACATTCTGTGCCCTGGTTCAGAGGAGGTGGTGTCAAGGAGAGCTGGGCTGGTGCTGGAGGGTCACCAGTTTGTCTCCAGACCAGGCTGGTGCCTTCAGCTGGGGTGTCCTGTCCCCTGTTAGCTGGTATGAGATAGCTGCAGACAGAGGTAACAGAAGGAGCTTTGCAGCCACATCAGAGCTTGAGTCTTGGTGTCTGGTGCCACAGTCAGGACCACCTTATATGTGTCCCAAGTGTTCTCTTTCTTTTAGCATCTGGCTAGATCTGTTCTCTGTTCATGATTTCTCTTCTGACAGGTCCCAGAGTAAACCTCGCAGAGCCTGCCAGGGTGGCAAATCCAAGCTAAATCTCTCCCAAGGACAGCAGTTGTAGCCCCTGCCTTTGTGTCCTAGCCCAGCCCACTTCTCTGTCTTCTCTTACAGCAGCATCTCCTCCACAGGAGAGCTCAGGAAACATCTCTAGCATACTGGTGATTTCCCTGGTGCTTCTGTGGGTGGGGAAAGTGAGGCTGGGAACTGACACTGTCTTGGAGGGGAACTGTGGCTCTCAGCGGAAAGGAGAAAAGTAGCTCTACCCCAAGCAGTGGAGAGAGAAGAGAGGTATCTCCAGAGGGTGACAAGGGTCAGCCATGGTTTGGAGATGTTTATATTTATAAACTAAGGAGGAAGTGGATGCCACAAGCCCCCATGGCTTTGAGGGTGGTATCAGGCGCCAAAATCTGACTTTGATGAGTGTCTTTTAGAATTAGGAACCATGCTGAGAAGCCAGGTCTCTGCCTCTCTGCCTGTCTTGGGCTCTTGGGTTATGTCGATCAAGTGAAGCACCCACAGGGACTGTCCTGGACTCCCGGCACTTTCTGAGCAGGACCCTGGTGCAGAGGGAGGTGGAGGTACAGGTCCTGCCTGGACCCGGTGTTAAGAGATGGAGAAGGGTGGGACATCCCACACAGCTGGGAAATGACTGCTGCACCAGGCAGCCAGCAGGATGGGGAGGAGGAACTGCAGTTGGCAGTTTGCTGCTGTGGTAGGGGACTGCCCCCTCCTACCTGCCCATGCCCCAAGACAGCTGCTCCTCCTGCTGCCACAGCAGCTTTCCAACTCACAGAGGTGTCCTGTTTTGGTGTCACCAAAGAAGCTTAACTCCTTCGCTGCTAGCCACGTGCATTCTGGAGAGTGTGCCAAGAAAATTCAGCTGTCTCCTCCCTGCACTTCTCCCCATTGCTCTCTGCAAAGTGAATGTACATCTTCACACAGGCTCCCTGTTGCTGACCCTCAGGGCTGCGGGTCTCTGCAGCACAGTCTCCCTGAGCTGCAGAACAGGGGCTGGGATGGAGGAAGCACATGGCTGGACCCAGTGAGGACAGGGGCACCAGTGCCCTCATCTGCAGCTGATCCTGCCTCTTTGATGCTTATCCATCTGTCATCCTAGTGACTGTCACGAATGGGTAAATGGGCAGGAGAGGGGACTGCTGGTAAAAGGATGCAGGAGCAGTGGGGGGGATGCTGACACCACAGAGCTATGGGGAGGTCCTCACTGGTGAACCATGGAGCCAAAGCTCCTGCTGGGGCCTGCCGGGAAACATTAGCTACGGTCCTGCCTGGCTCCTGCCCCCCACTCAATCCTTCTCCATGCTGTTAATTATTACAAGGGAAGCAATGAAGACCAATGTGCACCAAAGTCCAGTGTGAGCAAGAAAATCAGCAATTCACTTGCAGCCATGAGCCAGCCGACCCCAGCCGCCACAGAGCTGCCGAGGGACACGACAGTGGCTTTTGGGGTGGCAGACATCATCGTGGTGGTTTTATACTTCGCCTTTGTCCTCGTCATCGGGATTTGGGTGAGTCCCCAAGGTGACTGGCTTTAGATCTGCCTGAGGTGGAGAGCCTTTGATCCTCCCTGGACCCCTCCAGGGTACAAAGGTGTTTGCCTGCAAAGGGAATCCTCTGCCCACACTGTCATCCCATGGCATATTGAGCAGGTTTGTGGTGGGACACTGATCTTCCTGTGAGCCCTCAGCCCTGCTTCCACATGGGGACAACCAAGGGGTCATTCCCTGGTTGTTCTGGGGGTGACGTCTACCTCCCGTGCTGCAAAGTAGTCTCACACCAGGGCGTGGGCAGGCAGGGGGCAAAGGCAAGAGAAAAGCTGGAGTTGAGGGGGAGAAGACTGAAACGGGACTTCAAAAAGCTTTGGAAAGATGGTTACTAATTATTTGTCCATGTTGCTTTGCAAAGGTCTCTTTCATAGACACCGGCAATCTTCCAGTTGTATGAAGTGTTTATTTTCTCATTCCCATTGGGTACATTCAAGGAGAAGTCATTAAATAGGTACAAGCAACTGTTTTCCAAAGCTGGACTACCAGAAATCTGCACAAAGAGAGGTAGAAGCAATGGGTGAAGCCTGGCATACTGAACAGATACACGAAACAATTTTTGGAGCTGATCCTTAGACCAATTCAAGCTTCTCTGGGTTTGGTGGCAGTGCTTCTCACCAGTCTGGGTGCTGTCACATGCATAGGAATTTTGCAGTAAACCATTTCATTGTGGTGCCTGACGGCAAGTTCCTGGTTGCTGCAAACAGCAAGCACAGGCAGCCTCAGTCACATTGGAAGGGCTTGCTGGCTTTTGGGCATCCTTTTGCTCTTGATATCCCTGCTGTTCTCATGGAGTTCCCAGATGGGGCTGCATGATGTGGCCATACAAGTGTGGGGCTGATGGAAACCCTGAACCCCGAGCAGTGGGAAGAAGCAAGGCAGCAGGAGCTGCAGCAGGTCATTGCTAGCCATCCAAATGTATGTCCAGATGCAGTCCTTGATGGCATCCCATGGTATACACAGTTGTCCTCTGATTCTCACCCCTCTGCCCTGTTCTCCCATATTTGTCTCTGAAGGCATTTACTAGGGGTGCTGGACTGAGAGGAGGGAAATGCTTCCTCTTAAGGCACACCATTGTCAGAAAGTGAGCAGCCTTTCTTGGAACAGCAAACATGTATCTTGCTGTGGCTGAGAGCAGCCAGACCCCTAGATTTCTCAAAATCATATGTCTTTCACAGCGGCTCGGCTTCAAGCCTGCCTCAGAGCCATGCACTGACTGTCTGTGCAGCTCTGAGGAGGGCGAGCCAGTTCACTGCAGTAACACCCAAGGGAGCAGGACTAGGGTGGTACAAGAGGTTACTGAGGGGATGTTTCAAGGCTACTGGGATGGACATTGAGTCTGACTTGAGGGTGAGTGAATGAAGGAAAACGGTTTTTTTTTTTCCTGTGCTTCCAGTCGTCGATACGAGCAAGCCGAGGGACCGTTGGAGGCTATTTCCTAGCTGGACGATCCATGACTTGGTGGCCTGTGAGTGAAAAGCATCCCTCTGTTTCTCATGGTTCGAAAGCAATTCCAGATGTAAGGAGGGCAGGTCTAGTGAGAGGACCCAGTTCATACCTGTTTTGACTGTAGCCTTGAGATGAAGAGGATCCACCAGGAATCATCCCATGCAGCTTTGCTAATGGGCTACAGCGTGGAGCTGCCGGGCCAAAAGGATAATTCAGCATCTTCAGGTTTTTACAGCTCTCAATTTCTCTTCCAAAGTCAGCAATAAAAATGCTCACATTGATGGAAGTGAGGGAGTGCTGACTGACCAGCTGGGTTTGAAACTCTGGCCGCAACTCACCAAATATACCATTGTCTCCAAGCCAAGAGAGCATTAGGTAATCTAGGAATGTGCTATCCAGTAAAAAAGCATTTAGAGACTGAAGAAAAAATAATCCCAAAGCCCAGGACTTTCTGAGCCCTTCCTATTAAGAGTAAAGTTGAGATTATTGACTAACAATGTAAAGGATATAAACTTCAAACCACTGAAGTATAAATCTTCACTATGAAGAAAAAAAAAAATCTATTGAAGGTGCCTGTTCTTGAGAGTGAAAGGTACATATAAAGATAATTTAAAGTTTGAAAGGAATAAAAACGCCACAGGAATAAAGATCCTTCTAAGCCAATGCCAGACTCGAGCACCATATATCTCTCCAGTGAGTCATGGGTAACGGAATGCACTTCTCAACCAAAACATTGTATATTTTTTTTTTTGTTTGGATGTACATTACCCATAAATTCACTAGGCTAGATTCTTAACCTCTTCCATCAGAGACACATACACCTTTCTAAAATCTTTTCTTTCTTAAATGTTCTTTACACTTCTGCCTTGGCCAAGTGACATTTAACAGAAAAGCTTAGCTTGATGGTTTTCTCTAATTAGGAAGGGAAAAATTAAAAGATACTAAAATGGAACATTTTTCCCTAGCACTGTTCTTTTTTCTTTTTTGTCCTGTTTGTTGTTGGAAAAAAAAACAACAACAAAAACAAACCCCAAAACATTCCCATTGCTTTTGGCTCCAACCACAGGTGGCCACAGAGTCTGTTTGGTACAGGTTGGCTCTCCTGAGGTTCTAGGTTCAAAGATTCTAAGTTCAAAGCAACCTGTATTGCGTTCACTTTTCAGTTTTGTTTGACAGCGAGTTGATTCTACCTCTGTAGCACTCCTGGAGGCTCAGCTCCTCATGGCCTTCACCTTGAGTACATGACTCGCTTATATATGTGGGGTGTTTTTGTTTTTTTTTTTTTTTTACAGGGGTGACAGATTTCTGCTGTGTGTTAGGCAGCCTCAACTAAACCCTGATATTACATTGTGCTCCTGTGCAATGTGTATGCTGTATTTCTGTGTCCAATATAGAAGCCGTTTACATCTTTTGAGAGCACTGGTCCCCACATCAGTTGCAAATTCATATTGTAGCAGCCAGCCCTCTAATCAGGCGTTTTCTTAGACAAGAAGGCAGAGCTGTTGGCAGGAATCAGTGTGGGTGTTGATGCCATATTAATGTTTTACCTTGCTCAAAGGTGAGAAGCAGATCAAATTCCATCATTCTTTATTTCGCATTTAGCGGTACTTCAGAGAGAAAAGTTTCTTGTAGGCGATGTGGCTAAAAGCAAATTTTCCCTGGAGTCTAAAGGGCTAGACTTGTCCTTTGGGTAACTTCTCATTTGACTCTGAGAGAGATTTGGCATTGGCATACAGGAGGAGGTGAGGCTTTATGCCAAATAAAAGTAGTAATTAAGTCATACAGTCTTTGCCCTGTTTAAAGCAACTCAGAGCTTGCATTCTTCCAATTAGGGTGTCAATGAGCCATAGTAGGGACAGCCCACCATGCCCACAGCCTAGTTAAAGTTAACCTGAGGCATTAGCATTTTCCAGCCTGCTGCCGAGCTGAGTATCTTTGAACCTAGGTGTAGGCGTTAAACACACACAGTCTGCACGTTTTTAACATCATCCTTGCTGTGGTTCAGGAATCTCCTCCCTTAGGAGGAGCTCCAAGAGAGCAATCCTGTCACCATGGCTGTGTAAAACACCACGAGCATCTTCGGTGCAAGACTCAAAAGAGGCTGGGCTGTCAGCAAGGCATGGAGACGTAAAGCAAGGGTCAGCAAGGTTGGAGAAGGCACATTGCTGGTTGAGTAAGAAGGGAATGGAGAAATCCATCATGTTTCATGGACACTGAGGTATCTGTGGCTGCCACCAGACTTCTCTCATGCCACTGTAGACCCCAAAGAAGGTGTGTATCTCAGGACAATCATTGACAAAGTGAACCCTGATTCTGAGATTAAGGTTTGCATTAGAGTGGGGATGGTTGACGGGAGCAGACACACCTACTTTAAGATATAAAAATGTAGTTTTCTTTAAAAGGAGAGGGAAAACCCAACTCTCCATTACCACCCAGCTACTTACCTAGAAGG
>NW_010140415.1:17301-73232 GCF_000699245.1 Pterocles gutturalis | reverse complement strand
GAAAGAGTGCCTGGGGAAAATGCTTGGGCTGATACAGAAGTTCCTCAAGGTGACTTTCTGTGTTTTGTGCCTGTGCCATGTGTTTCAGATTGGAGCATCCCTGATGTCAAGCAATGTGGGCAGTGGCTTATTCATCGGCCTGGCAGGCACTGGAGCAGCTGGGGGCCTTGCTGTTGGGGGCTTTGAATGGAACGTAAGAGCCAGTTATGTTCTCAACTAAAATGTCACTGTTTACAAAGAGACTGGGGGTTTGTCTCCAAGATCACATACTAACAGCATCAGCAACTACAAGTTCTCGAGCCTCAGGAGAGAAGCCTCCAGACATTCAGACAGCCTTAAAAACATGAGATCTTTATTTTAGTTTAAGTGGAATCCACTAAAATTATTAGCTCTTTGACCTTCCCAGAAGCACATGGCCATATTTTTAAGTTTTAGTCTGCACTCATCAAGATTAAAATAAAAGATAATGAATGCTGAAAAGGTACTTGGATAATAATAGGATTCTGGGTATAGGGAGTTTGAAAAAAAAAGCAGCATGTGCTCCTAAATTCAGTGTAAAGCCATGAGAATTGGCCACTCTGCATTCACCTGTCAGCTGCCAAAATGTGATGTCTCTGGGGTGAACATCTGGGTGTGAAGGCAAGTCTCATTCTGCCCTGCTGAAGTGGCCTGGAAAATTGCCACTGACACCACACAGAGCATGAAAACCAGGCCCTTTGTGTATGATGCTAATGAAATTTCTCAGCTGCAGTGATGAGGAGTGAGATTAGTGCCAGCCTCACAATAAACATCACTCACCTAACTTGAAATCTCTTGTCTATATCAGCAGAGACTGCTAATAGTGCCTGATGCTCGCCAAGCACAGGCAGGGCCCAGCAAAAGCTCTTTCCTGGGATACCTATTCACCGCACTGTTTTTTTTTTTTCTAAACCATTAAGATCACCTTTAAGTCCTTTGTGAAGAAACCAGAGCCCGTGTTCAGCCTGATGCACGTAGGACATACCAATTGCGGTGTGCTTTAAGTAAATCTATTCAAGTCAGTTTTAGAAGCCCATGGAGACAAGACTGTGTGTCAGGGCAAATCTAACTTCGTGAGTTTAGACTTGTTTCTTTCAGATTGGAGAGAGACCTTAGATATGCCGTTATTTCTCCCTTTGTCAGGGGACATCACTCAGCTGCAGGGATCATAGGAGCATCTTTTACCTGACCCAGTCTCTGCTGCTGCAGGAGCCATGGCTGTTCTCGATCATTCCCAATCTCTACTCACAGGGATCAGTTTCATTTCTGATAACTTAAATAACTGATCAAAGTAAAATCTGCACATGTAATATACTTGGATGAAAGGTAATGGCCTGAGACAGCAAGGAGTTGAGGTTTGGTAATCCAATGACTTTTATTTATGTTCAAGATCTCCTGTTTGGGCTTTTTCTGGGTTTCAGAGAAGAAATACACGATGGGAGATGCCTTTGCACCTTCCAAAAGACTCTTCACCTGTGGCAGAGCAACTGAACTGTCCCTTTATCTACCAGCAACAGAAGCACATCTGCGTCAGCCTGCAAGAACATCCCAGCAGAGTCTTGCTGTTGTTTATTTTTATGCTCCACAGGGACAGTCTGCTGCCTCAGCCTCATCACTTGCTAATCAAGCAACAAACAGATGCTCCCATCCTTCTGTGAATCACTTAACTCTTCACTGCCACAGAACCAGTGGTTTCAAAAGTCACCAAATACAACACCATCTTTCAGCGATTCAGAGCAACAGAATTCACCATCTTGCCCAAAAGACCAGAAGATGGAACAGGGTGTGCTACCCATAACAGAGACACAGGGTTTAGGAGGATAACTTCAAAAGCTTCTAGTTATATTGTAATAATTCCTCACTTTGTCATATCAGCTTCTGAGCAGGGAGAAAAAGTCAGACTGCTTCCCAAATATATTGCATAGCACCGTACCCTTCTGCTTTCTCAAGATGTCCACTGAAAAAGCAGAGGGGAAGGATGTTCCCGTGTGTTAAATCATGCACCTTTATTTTCTCTGTCTCCTTAACAGGCTACCTGGGCACTTCTGGCTCTTGGCTGGATCTTTGTGCCTGTTTACATCGCAGCAGGAGTGGTCACCATGCCTGAGTACCTGCAGAAGAGATTTGGAGGGCAGAGGATACAAATCTACATGTCCGTACTGTCCCTCATTCTCTATATATTCACCAAGATATCCGTATGTATCCAACTGAACACAACCCTTGTGTCTAGGGCAGGGGTAGGTCATCCTGGTACAACACAGGGCTGCTCAGAGATAGCTCAGATGTCCTTGAAAGGACCAGCTCAGCTATGAGAAACAGCAGCAGTTTGTTAGTGTGCAGCTTTGAGCAAGTAAATACTTGCCTCTGTATTGATCATGGAGAACTGCCCTAAGAGGGAGAGCCCTCATTGAACAGCGGTGTACAGTGGAATTTTACAAGGGTATGGCAGCTAATTACTAAACAGTGTAAGTACCATAAGCTGTCTGCCTGCTTTTCCTCTTCTACCAGATCAAATGTTAGGCAATATAGACAGGGGAACTGCAGCATTACCCCGTCTGAGGATCTGGCTGGCTGCATCTTGGAGATGTGAAATTAAATTATCATAAATCTGCTGTTGTTCTTGTAGCTGAGTTTTCAGCACTACATATGTTATTCCTCTCTCTTTCTGTCATTTGCATTGCATAAAAAGGGTATGGTGAAAGAGAGGTAGGTTCTGGCTTAAGACAGAACTCATCATCTTTCCTGGATTCCTTGTAGCATTGTACCATGCTGGTAGCTGAAAAGCAATGTAAGCTACTATGTATTTCCCTTTATTTAAATGCCATTAATTAAAGAAGCAGAACTTACACTCAGAGATTGGCTGAGAACTACCTGTGCCCTTGGAGAGAGAGGACTGTACTTCAGAGTCCGTTACAGGAACTGAAAGTGTTGGTCATTTGTCTCCAGCTGATTGTCCTATGGCCAGTACTAGTCAGTTTTCACTACACCCTACTGAAGGGTTAAGATATCAAGTTGCCTTGGAAGACACCAGAGATAAGGCACCCATGTGTGTTTTGCAGCTGGCTTCAGGGTCCTTCTCCCAGGCTGATTATGTCTCAGGTTCTAGGAGGTGCGTTAAGAGGTGTTCCAGGCTGGGAGTATGGGATAGATTCCCTCCTCTGATGGGCAGCTCTTGGTCATGTCACCTGTGCTGCCACCACTGTCTCCAGGAGCTTTGCTCTGTGGGATTGAAGCATTGACCAGGGTCTTGAAAAGAACCATTTGGAGCAGAAATGGGCACATGATGGATAGATGGAAGATCTCCCCTGCAACAGAACCACAATGTGCACAGCTACACAGTCAGTCTATGTCATAAAAACTGACCAGCCTTTCAAAATGACCTTCAGCAGAACAGTATTCATCAATGCCTTTCAGAGCAGGACCCTGGCCTCAGTCATTGCTGTTTCATCTCAGTGGTTTCTTCTCCATGCACTAATTCACGCGTGGCTGATGGATGTGGCTGGTGGAGTTTATGGGCATGACAGGTGCTTTCTATTAAGCAGTGCTATTGTTTGTAGAGAGCTGATTTAGCGGCTGGCTGGACAGCAGGCAGTTGGTTACAAGTAGGATTTTTCAGCTTGTGCTTTTTGCCCAAACATAGGTTAGCAACTAGGGCATTGCAGAGTCTTCCTTGCTTGCAAAGAAAAGCAGAGATCTCAGTAAACAGTGTTGTCAAAGGACTGATCCTGCATGGCTACAGAGGTGTTTGCATTTCCTGCTGGGAAGTCAAAAACCAGAAGACACAGTGGCTCCTGTGGTGTCCTGACAGTGGTTGTCCTGTCTCAGGGTTGGAGAGATCAGGAGCTGCACTGGGTGCTTGCCTTTAAGGTGCTTATTTCAGGCATAGCAAACAGAAATCTTGCTGCATCCCTTCTGTCTCCCTTTGCAAATGTCTTTACCTGTATCTCACCCCATGCCAGATTTGCAGGTGTCCTTCAGATCGATTTCCCAATGTACACATCTCCCATATCACCTTCTGCATCTGAATGATGTTATCTGTATAATTCCACGTTTCACCCAGTTTCTGATTTCACCCTCTGCTTGCAGATCCAAACAAAACAAAGCCGATGGGGGTTTCTGTATTTTTAGTGATGTCCTCAGCAGGTATAACCTGTTTTTCTGGAGTCATGCTGAACTGCATGAATACAAAAGCAAGCTGTTGAACTTTTCAGATAAATAAATCATGGCACAAGACATCGGTGATTCTTTAGGTGTCTTTCAAGCAAGTGACTCCTGGCCAGTAGGCCACCAAGATGTGGTCTTGGGAAGAACCTGGTCTCTGCTGTTTGTCCCCCTTTCCCTCCTGTGTCTGCCTGTGGATACATGGGCTCCTGCTCCCCATCAATGTCTTCACAGCCAGCAAAAAGACTGACAGTTTCCACTGACACCAGTCTGTGCCAGTGAGGGTTACATGCCATGAAGGCTGCCTGCAAAATAGTCTTTATCTTGGTGATTCTTTAGTCCCTTGGCATAGGACCTTGATTTTTACCCTCCTGCTGCCCCAGCTCCCAGGTGCTGAGAGCTCTGACTTGCAGGAAAGTTTTCCTCACACTGAGAACAAGACAGTTCATAGCCAACAGCCCCGTGCGCTCTCCTCCCCTTCCACTTCACCTCTGTGGTGTCCTCCCTTGTCAATGCTCTCAGCCGCAGAGGGCTGCAAGCTGCTTTATTAGATTTCACTTGCATGAAGCACTACTAACGCCAGACTGCCCTTGTTTGTTGTTGTTTTTTTGTTTTTTTTGTTTTTTTTTTTTTTTTTTATTCCAGACAGACATTTTTTCTGGAGCATTGTTCATCCAAATCTCTTTGGGCTGGAACCTCTACTTGTCCACTGTGGTCTTGCTAGCAGTGACTGCTGTCTACACCATAGCTGGTAAATAGCTGATTTTAAAATAAACTTTATAAACTGGAGCCTAGGATATAAGTTTCCCCTTTTCTACATAGGGGAAAATATTCAGGTGCTCGTCTGAGGGAGAGATTTCCCCAGCTGCTGGTAGTACCGAGCTGTTGGAGACCTCTGGCTGTTCCCCTCTCCCCTCCTGGCCCAAGGGAAACCGGTATGGGGGGAACATCACTGTTTCCTAGAGAATTTTCTGACACCACAGAAGGCTCCCAGCTCCCTCCATGAAGATAGCTACCACTGCCCCTATTTCCTCTTTTTTTCTCTTTTCACAACATTAACATCTTTAGATATTAAGATGCTGAACTGTCTCCAAGTCCTCTCATGAAGGTGGCCAAGCCCTTCAGGCCATTGTGACAGCTGTAGACTCTTGGGGACCAGCTCAGTGCCAGCTTTTCCCAGTGGGTCTGTCCTGAAATCACAGGGCTGGGGCCAAGGAAGACTTTTTTCCAGGTGAGGCACCTGTTTCATTGTACATGATGATGCACTCTGGCTGTTTCTGGTTCTCCTGACAGGTGGTTTAACAGCCGTGATATACACAGATGCCCTGCAGACCCTGATCATGGTGCTGGGAGCTTTGGTCCTTATGTTCATAGGTAAGGGGAACCTGCAGTAGCATCATACACTAGTTTAATAGTCCCAACAGGGTACCTCGCCCTTTCCTGTATGGTGCAGAAATGGGTTTTAACCACTCACAGAAGTGGTGCCAGCACAACTGTCATTTGCCAAGTCATCTGACTTGCTTCATCTTTTGCATCAACTGTATGGGAAGCGAGGTTCTGGATAACCACCTCACCAGTTTGGGTTTACCTGGAGTTGCCAAAGAACCTGCAACACTGCATTCCCAGAGCCAAATTCAGCTCTCACTTCTGTAAATTAAGAATAATTCTGCTGAATTTCCCTGTTGACTTTGGGAGTTACTGTGGATTCAGCTGGGCGTAACTGAGCATTATTAAAAAGAAAAAAAAAAGAAGCAACAAGGAATTGACCATCATTAGTCTGCTTTAAGCCTTCTTGGCAAACAAATATAGATATGTCTTGTTTAATGTCACACCTTCCTGCTTCAGCTCTTGGAGGGTGTATGACCAAAGGTTGAGGACATTGTGAGGATTAGGATCGTGGAGATTTTTCTGCGTTGATCCTCTTCCAGGATGCACTGTTAAAAACACATGGACTCCAGGCAAAATCCAACTCACCTCTGTAGAAACCTTGACTGTCAAAAGCAAGAGTGGAATGAAAAGAAAGAAGAGAGGAAGATAGGAGAAAAGTAATCATGAGACTTAGATAAGGAAATGACTTTGCAAGGGGCACCGGACCTTAAGTCACTCACGTTTTCTTTTCAGGATTTGAAAAAGTTGGCTGGTATGAAGGACTTCAGGAGAAATACAGCACAGCAGTACCGAAGATCATAGTTCCAAACACGACCTGTCACCTCCCACGGGCGGATGCCTTTCATTTGTTCAGGGATCCAGTCACAGGAGACATTCCTTGGCCTGGACTTATATTTGGCCTCTCTGTGCTGGCTCTGTGGTGCTGGTGCACTGACCAGGTAAAGAAAGTCTTTCCCTCTCCAGGCAAACCACCACACTAATGTCTCCAGTCCACTCCTCAGTTTGTGGATCTGTGAGCTGAAACATGGCTGTGTCTCACTGTGCAGGAGTTACTACCTTTGCACTGGTCTAGACCAGAACATCTCACTCCTTTCACCTCCTCAGCAAGCTGCTAATTTTGTACACTTCTTAGCGCAGAGAGAGCAGGTTATTTTCTTCTGTGTTTATCTCACTTTGGGCTGGTGAGTACCAAGGCTTTTCATGCACTTAGTGTGACAAGGATATGAAAACAAGGATCTGGATCTGGCTTCTGCAGTGACCTTGTGCAGACCTCCAGACAAGGCACTCATATTCCCAGAGGTCTCACATTTCTTATTCCTTTCCAAGCTAGAAACAAGGAAAACTCTATTTGTTTCTCAAGACACAGTGCTTTTGTGCTTTAAGATGGGATAATGATGAAAACCCACCACTGAACTTTTAACAAAACACCCACAGTCTGCTTCATCCCTTTTCTCTTGGTGATGTACAGCTGCTGTCTCCAGTCCTCAAGGTAGCTTCATTTCAGTCAAGGGCAAAATTATTCTTGTAAAGGAAATTTCCACGCTGCCCTCTCCGATAGCCTGTGGACCGAGCTCTGAGCAGTGGCAGCAGGCTGCAGTCAACTGAGATGGGAAAGTTGCCATTGGCATGCAAAACACACTGGGATCCTGACGGATGAAAGTCATCCATGAGAAGGAGAGGCAGAGAGAGGATGGATCCTGCTCTCTCTGTAGTGCTTCTCTTTCATGCTCTGCTCCCTTTCTGCACTTCTTGCAGGTGATAGTCCAGAGGTCCCTCTCTGCCAAGAACCTCTCCCATGCCAAAGGTGGATCAGTGCTGGGAGGATATCTGAAAATCTTCCCTATGTTTTTCATTGTCATGCCAGGAATGATCAGCAGAGCTCTTTACCCAGGTGAGCCTTCCCATGTTCCTTGCCACAGGGCTTTATACCTGCCGTGACCACCAATCCCATGCAGGTCCACCAGCACTTTTACACCTCAGAAACTGCTGTCCTGCAGGCATGCTCATATAGATTCCTGTTGTGCAATGGTGTTCCCATGGCCTTCCTCCACCTCCAGTGCTCCCACAGTGGCAGAAGTCACTGGGATTGTCCATATGGGGCACATTTTGCCAATGGGGTCATATAGCTCCATACTGTGGACACTGTATGCATCTGTCTCTCAGGAGAAAGTCAGGAAGATTAAATACATGGGGCACTGAAGCTGTCTTTCAGGTTCTATAGGTTATTTCCACTATTTGGTGAGAGTCTTAGCAACCTGCCACACATATTCATGCAGCTTCTGGTGGATTATGCAAAACAGCCCTTCTCTGAGGAAGAGCAAGAGTTCCCCTCCCGTTGTCTCCCAAGGAGCTCTCATTGCTGGTTTCTCCAGAGCATGCCAGTTCCCAGGAAGAATACCCCTGTTAGGAGGACCACTCCTGAAGGAAAGTGTGTCTCAAGTGCCTCTCTCACAGATTTCATCAGACAGGAGTAACTCAGCCTGCAACACCCTTGGTAACCCAGCTGACAGGTTCATGGAAACAGTCCAGTTCCCACAAATGACAAATCAGCAAGGTTTACAATTATGCAACAGCCAGGAAAGTTATATCTGTACCCTGAACAGAATTGCACCATGTCATCTTGAAGTTTCACCTTTATTTTATGGTATAAAATGTTCTTCAGTTTCAGAATGTTCACTCACTCTATCTGTATTCCAGCTGCACCTCCAAATTTATACGAAACCGCACAAGGCATCAAGATTTATTCCCTTGAATTAAACAACCTATAGCTCAACAGGCTTTACACTGACTTCATGTCATTTTCCTGTCTCCTACAGATGAAGTGGGCTGTGTGGACCCGGACATCTGTAAAAGGGTCTGTGGAGCTGCAGTGGGTTGTTCCAACATTGCCTACCCCAAACTCGTGATAGAACTCATGCCCGATGGTGAGAAACCTTTAATGTGTAGAGGTGGGCTTGTGCCATGCTCTGCACAGGGGCATCAGACTGCCCTTATCTATCCTAAGGCAGAGGAACTCTTACAGCAGTTACTAGACATTGGGGTGAAAAAAACAGTGTTGAGAGGCCAAAAGTCTAGTCCTGATTTTCCTTCCCTTTTTTGCTCCCCCAGGGCTCCGAGGTTTGATGATTGCTGTGATGATGGCAGCCTTGATGAGTTCCCTCACCTCCATTTTCAACAGCAGCAGCACTCTCTTCGTTATAGACATCTGGCAGCGGATCCGCAGAAAGGCTTCGGAGCAGGAGCTGATGATTGTGGGCAGGTCCTTACATTTCTTTATGTCTTGTTGCTCTCATCATCTGCTTTGAGTGCAACATTTACATCCTTCAGCCTGGACTCACTGAGAAAAGTCTGGTGCCTAACATGCAGAACAGGAATGCAGCCTGGGAAAGAGCATTACATTTTCCATTCATCTCAAAGAGACCTGGTCAAAGAGAAAGAGTGAGTGTACCACTGAGCTAGGTAGATCACTGCCTCTCTCTTAGCTAAACTTAACATAAATACTGCCTTAAATGTAACTTTCAGAAAAGCCAAAGGTTCTCTGGAGTCACTGTTGCCAGACGTCTTTAAGAACATGTTATTTTTGCATCAAACAAGAGTGATTCGTTGTAATTACTCTTTTTTTTTTTTTTTTTTCTTTTTCAGGGAAAAGTGCAGAGAGCTGAACCTCCCAGCTCTCTATCTCTCTGATAAGTTACAGTGCCCTTTGCGAGTGAGCTTTGGTACTGCATTATATCAGGGGCACATAAAGCTCTCCTCCCGACAGCAGAATTTAAGCTGCATTCTGGCTGTTTATGGTGTTTTCCCTCTCCAGTCATGAGCATTAAGTTTTTAATTTTTGTTGTGGTGTGGGTGAAGGCTACAGGCTATCTCATACTCCACCACTGCAGAGCAGTGAGAGGTAAAGTGCCTCTTGCTCAGCAATATGGAGAAACCTCTATAGCATACAGCGCAAAGATGGAGGATGGTTACGGTATGCACCTAAGACCCCAGAAGCAATTTTAATAAGTAGCAAATGAAATGGAATTTGGCAAAGGCAAGAGGCTGAGCAAGTTATCTCCTCAGAAAGGTGGCAGAAAGTTGCTTCTGCAAGCTACCAGCTCCCTCTGTCACTTCCAAGAGCTAATCCTTCGAAGAACATGTTACTCTCTAGGACACACCAGGTTGAGGGGCTTGCACTGATCCAACTCACGGTGGGAGCCACCATGCCCTTACAGATCTCTCATGCATGTTGGCTAGTTTGGCTCACTCTGAAATCTGTGAAGTTAGGTCAGGGAATTGGTTGAATTGACTTTCTAGAAGAGAACAATTTTTTCTTCTCCTGTGTACACAGGAAAAGGTTCTTGAGAGTGGTCTGTAGATTTTTTCCTAGGAAATTCTGAGACTAGTTGGAAGTGTGTTTTGCTGCAAAACTTCATTTTCAGATAGGCTGGACCACCTGCACAGCTAATACAGTTTTGCCCTCATCTTTCAGAGTCTTTGTCCTCATCCTTGTAGTCATCAGTATTCTCTGGATCCCCATCATTCAATCAGCCAACAGCGGCAAGCTTTTTGACTACATTCAGTCCATAACCAGCTATCTAGCCCCACCGATCACAGCTCTCTTCATCTTGGCAATCTTCTGCAAGAGGATTAATGAGCCTGTAAGTGGAGCGTCAACAACCAGTTGATGTACATATTGAATCTGATAAAATAAATAAATAACTCTCCATCACTACCTAGTCTTTGAGACTCTTTAAACTCAAAGCCAGTCCGGCTACAGTGTGACAATTAGACAACCTTTCCCTGGCATGCATTAGTGGATCTTAGCCCAGACTCTAGTGTATGTGTGTTTGCTTCCAAGAAGCCACTGCAAGTGGTACTTCTTGTCAGTCTCATTTGAAAGCACAAAAGGCAAAGTTGTTCCTCACTTTAAGGATAATGTGTCAAAGTCTAGTTGGAGGCATGTTGCTAGGAGGAGAATCTTGCATTGTCTGTGCTCTATCTGTTCCATGTTGAAGGACATGAAGAGAAAATAAGGATTTTTAACTGAAAACATCCTCCTTTGGTGCATGTCAGTGTGGGTTTCCATCAGGCATGAAAGGTTTTGTTCTAAGAGAGAGCAGAAAAGAAAGGAAAAGAAAAGAGAAAACTTTAACCAAAGGTAACGTGCAGTGACCTTTTCTTTTTGCTTGCTTTTTCTCAGGGTGCTTTCTGGGGCCTCATGGTAGGGCTAGCTGTTGGTCTTGTTCGGATGATCATCGAGTTTATTTATAGCACACCATCTTGTGGTGAGGAGGACAGAAGACCAGCTGTGCTAAAGGACTTGCACTACCTCTACTTCGCCCTCATCCTCTGTGTCCTCACTGCAATTGTCATTGTCCTTATTAGTCTCTGCACTCCACCAATCCCCGAAGAAAAGGTAAGTGACTTCCAGTAGCATCCTTTCCTCAGAGCCTCTGTTTGGTTTCAAAAAATCTCTGAGATCTGTCCTTTACTTTTGCACCCATGATTAAGAAGTGGTGTGTAATGCATGTGCTAAAAGAAGCCCTTGCTCCCCAGCTTTCTGTTCCTTAGGTTGCATGGTGTTAATGCTTCCTGAGGCACCAAGTGCTTCAAATTGTGAGTTTCCATGCTGTGCCTAGAGCTGGGCAGACACCACAGCCCATCATAACTGAAATAGAAAGAGAAGAAGAAGGGGAAGGAGACAAAATCTTATTAGAGAGCACTGCTGAGGAGGAATTAAATGTATCTAATTGTAGCATCTACCCTGTTTCAGCAGAGCCAGCATCAATCTTGCAGGCAAACAAGATTAATATCTTTTGCAACATGGGCATTTAGGAAAATAACATTTTTTCCCAATGTGATCTCAATTACATTTAATAACTTTGAGTCAGGCACAACTTTCTTTTACTTAGCACATTAAAATGGTGCAGAGTTGGGAGGCTTTATATAATAAAACCTTAAAGCAACTCTTCCCAGCCCCAAGTTCTAAAGCAGCTATCAATATAAAAAACCTGCCATCTACCTCCAAACAAAGGTTACTGGATAGATTTAAAAACCTATTTTTTTTTGCTGTCTGACTGCGTGAGGAACTGAGGGTGCCATCATAGCGTTTTCTGTCTGTTGCTTCCTCATAACTTGTAAACCATTAACCAGTTCCATCAATGTTTGATTGAATGTTAGTGCTGTCAAAGTTACCCATCTCCTAAAGATTACATGAAAGGAGGTTCTCAGATAGAGGAGAGGCGGGGAGAGAGAGAAAGAGAGACTTTTTGTGTCTGCTTTGAGATAAAAGCCTCAGCTTTTATTAGCTATCAGAGGATCCACATGGGAGAGAGAAATACTGGCAAGGAGGCACCATTAGTTCTGCTGCTTACGTTGTTCACTGCTGCTCAGGGGTGGCCAGATGGTTGCCAGCAATTAATTACTGTGGTTTAATGAGTTCCCACTCATCATCTGACCTGTGATAACTAAAGATGTGTAGCACTCCCTGCCCACAGCAATAGCAAGATAAGATGCATTAACATAGCACTGGCAAGCAGTGAACATCATACCAACAGTTCGGGAAATGAAGAAAATAGCCACAGCATCTGCAGGCTTTTTAGTCTGACCTCAGAAGTATAAAAACATTTAAAGCACATTTTAAGGCAGGGGGAGTTCAAGATAAAGACCTACTATAATAGCATCAGGGCTGGGCTTTTTTGAGGAAGTTTTATAAAGAGGGATGTTCAGGATAGTCTTTTGGTAGGCTATGGACCTCACATAGTGCTGAGCTCAGTGCTTGACCGCTGTATAAGAGATTCTGTTGAAGAAAATTAACAAGAAATAATGATATTGCCTGTGGCAGTGAGAGGCTGTGCACAGAGACCCAGATCAATCATCTGACGATGGGGATGACCATGCATGTCCCATGTGCCCCCCTGCCCTCAGTGTCTTCTCACCACAAGGAAAATGAGATGGCCTGACAGGGAATTTTTGCCAGTAAGGGGTAGCTAATTCCCTCTTCCCATAGCTTGGTAGGAATGGGAGACTCTGCCTCTATTTGGCTTAAGTCTGATTTCTGTTCAGTTTCTACCATTTATCCCTAATTTCAACAGGAAAGTCTGACCTTGTCCCTCAAAGAACAGTCAAGGTGAAGGTGTGGTTTTTAAGCTAAGGTAGGTGCCAGCATTGTTGTGTTGCTGCCTATCTGTCATGAATCTGAGTAGGCAGCATTCAAACCAACATTCTCCATTTTCCTTCAGTCAGACTTACCCTCAGACTCACCCCAACTTTTGCCCTAGACATGAGTGCGTGTGTAGGTTTGGACCATCACTCCTGGTGACATGGTTTCTCATGGTGTCCTGCAAGCAGGGCTTGTCTCCTCATCTCAAGTTAGTCCGTGGCTGTGCTGAGATGTCTCAAGGACAGAAGGGTTTTGGGAAGGAAGGGCAGGAGGTAGAAATCAGGATGCACGTGTCAGGCTCTAACCCTCTGGGTGAAACTTACCGCCTGAACTTTGTGTTTGGCCATTAGTGACCTTAGGTTGCTGGGTTTTGGCATGCAAATGGGCAAACCTGCGGTGAAGAGCCTGTATGTCCCCAGGGTAGTGGCTGAGAGGCGGAGGCTGGTAGCAGGTGTCCTGGCTGAGGATGTCTGAAGCTCTGGTGTTTCACAGTCCCATGTGTTGGTCAATTCACTTTATGAGCCTCAGGTATTTCCCCCATAAAATTCGCATGGGGCTAGTTCTGCTAGCCCTTATCTGTGCAGCACTTTGAGACGTAATGATGAAAGACACCCTATAAGAGCTAGGGATTACGCCATTTGTTTTGTCAAGCAAAAGGAAGAGAAAAACAAGCCACCAAAGTAAAAGCCAAGGAAATACAGTGATAGATCATACTTCAGCAGATGTAAATCAGCATAGCTCCATTGCCTTCAAAGGCCAGGAACAGCTGTTGAGCACAGTTAGGCTGCTTTACACCAGCTGAGGATCTACACTGGACAACTTTAAATATTGAATCTCAATTCTTTTCAGATAGTAAATGGGCAAAAGGAGAAAAGAGATTTGTATCTGATATTACAGGGGTACAGCTAATGTGTCTGGCTTTAAATGAATTACAATCCAAGAACTGCAAGCTGTAGCATTTTCTCCTGCTGTTTTGGAAAGTCTCCCATCCCTGTGGTGATTGATGCTGTGCTGGAAAACAAGTATGCAAGGAATTTGTTTGGTACGCTCCAGAGTTCATATGTCTTCATTGTAGGTAGTCCATATTGTGTCACGCCGTCCTTGAAAACCCTGCAAAAGAGCTTACAATTAAATTTGAGACTCTGAAGCTGAAACACAACTGTCAGGTGCCAGATGGCATTTTGGAACAGAAGGATTTATTCTAGTTTACAAACAACAAAATAAAAACTTTGCTGAGTGCTTGCAAACTCCCTTGCCCAAGGAGAATGTGAGGGTGAAAAAGGAGATCCCACAAAGCACAAGTGCTACTCAAGCAGGTCCCCTCTGCAGGGGTCAGGGCTCACCCAGACAGGCTGATGGATTGTCAATTCCACTTGATGTGCTTGGAGTCAGATGTTTTCCCTGTGCCCTAAGGTCTGGCTTCAGTGGCTCCTTGTAGGTGCATGGCTGAGAAGGAGCACCAAGCCTGCTGTGACTGACCTGAACCCACGCTGTGCACTCCTGCGGTGCTGCAACTGAGGCTCCCACAGCATCATTCAGTGCCACTGATGGCAAAGTGTTCTCAGCTCCTGTGGGAACCAGGCACTCACAGAGGAGCAAACCGTGGAGGGACACAGAGCTTCCCAAGCAGTGCCCATGCATGGCTCTGCAGCGGGGAGCAGAGCCACACAGCTCCCCAGGACTCCCCACTCCTCTGCCCTTGGTCATGGTGGCCTCAGGCAGCATTTCCAGGGTCCAAGTCAGTTCCGCTAGTGCAGCTCCCCTGTCAGCAGTTCTAATCTATGTATTTGCTTGCTTTCTCCAGGCACACAAAATGTGCCATCATCTGCCTCCCCCACCTGTATCCCTTTGTAAGCCTGTGCCAGGGAAGTGTAGCCAGCCCACGGTGGCCTCCATGGCGACACAGTGCTGCTGGTCTGCCCCAGCATGTGTCCTGCTGGTGCTGGCAAAGAAGAAAATGGGGGACCCCAAGGAATTCAGCCAGCCAAAACCCACCGCAGGGGATCTTGAAGCTGGAGTGTCGGTGTGAGGCTTCACCAAGGAGCCCTCTAGAGTGGTGGTTTGCTTTATTGGCCATGGTCAAAGCAGCATCTCCTTGGGTGGGTCAGTGGGATGACATGTGGTGAGGTTACCTTTGTGTCTGTGCTGCTTTCAACTGGGAATCGCTTGTGTCTGTCGGAGTCTGAGCTCCAGGTAAACTGCAGCCCTTGCAGAATTTGCTGCCATGTGAAGACAGTCATCCAGTGACACATGGGAAGAGGATGGAAAAGAGAAAAGTTTTTACAAATCCTTTAGTAACCTGAGACTTTGCTATGTTCCAGTGACATTTCCTAAGTGATTAAAAAAAAAAAAAGAATCCTTGAGAAAGATGAGGATCATCAAATCAAAGCAATTTAGCACATCATGACAAGAAAGATTAGCCCTGCCCAATGCTCATCTTGGTTGAAAATGATTTAAATAAAGCTATAAATCTTCTGGAAATTATGCAACATTTTGTGTCAGCTGGAAACTCCTGACTAGATTTGTGTGTGTGTAAAATTCAAAAATTAAACTCACGTTACTTTGTAAGTGACCCATGTGAGACATCCATTTCCATATGGGCAGAGCAGGGAGGCAGCCGCTCATCGGGCAAATGGGGGACTTTGCCTGACCTGTTGTCACCAGTGCAGCTTCCCTGCCCCAGTTCCATCCGGCGGGTCCTCTGCAGGGCAGTCGACAGGCTGGCATGGGAGGGCAGCCCATGGACCTGGGCAGCTGTGTCCCAGTGGGATTGATGAGCGTGGTCCTTGCTGCCTGGCTTGGCCAGAGCACGCAGAAGTTAGGGAGTGCCAATGCCACCAAGCCACTTGGTGTGCCGCAGTCAGCCAAAGAAGCAGCAGCCCTGGCTTAAATTCAAAGACTGAGCCCCTGGGATGATTAATCCCACCCCAAAGCTTGCCAAAGGACCAGTGTGGGGTTTGCAAGATTAATGCCTCCTGTGCACTCCTTGTGTCCTAGGGAGGAGAAGACTTTCAGACTTTCCCCAGGATGAGAGCTTCAAACCTCCTGATTTTGTAAAGCAGAGCGGATAGCAGCCACAGCAGCCTTTCCAGGACTGATCAGCTTTCTATGGTTCTTTCACTGAAAGACTGCAGAGAGGCATAGTATCTTCTATTGGCCCAATAGAGAAAACTAGAATTGAAAAACAGAGAAAAAAAAGCCAAACCAACAAAAAAGAGAAAAGGCATTTGGGCAGGCAAGTCTTACAATGTGTGCCCAGAGATGATTTTTTTTTCTACTTGTAACTACACCTGTTAGTCTGCCCTATGGCATAACCCTCCCTGCGAATTGTGACATGATATTTGCTGTCATGTCTCTGTCCACACAGCTGTGCTTCTTGAACACATACCTGCAGTCACAGAGCAGAGACACAGTGCTGCTGCTTTTCCCACCAAGAGCCCTGAGACAAGCTCACTTGGAAGTGCAGGTTGCTGCTTTCATGCGAGCTTGTCCTAACTATGGGGTTTAATGTTCGCATTGGGGTTTTTTCCTACAAAACCACAACTGAGATGAGATAGAAGATTCTTCAGTCCTTCCCCATGTCCCAGAGAAAGAGCTGCTCAAATATCAGTGTACCCATGGCTGTATATCTGCATGCCAAAACCCAGCTGAACTTTTTCTGCTGAAGGTACAATTGCTGTCTGTGATTGACTGTATCCAGAAATAAATTTCTTGCTTTTTTTTTCTTTTTTTTTTTTAATTGACTTTGTTCCCCTTCCCAGTTGGAGGCCTGCCATTCTGGACACATATCATTATTACTTCATGTCAATCAAGTGAGCCTGGCAAATAGGAAGCTGCTTCTTCAATGTCTACTAAAAGGTTACTCCTGGTAGAGATAGGGATGGAACAGGTTAATTAAAAAAATAGAGGGAAAGAAACTAATTCAGAGTTTTTTCTCAAACTTTCAGCTCTAACTGGATGGTACCAGCCTTCTTTTTCATAGTGTGGGCACCTGTGCAGAAGGGAGGTGAGAGAAAGCAGGGGAATAACCATCATCCCAGAACAGGTCTCTCAGCACCGTCTTGGAACTGTGCCCCCCAGAGAGGGAGACGACTGGCGTGCCATTTTGGGAGTGCCAGGCAATAACCTGTTTGTTCTCTGTCCCTCTTTGCAGCTCGCTTGCCTGACATGGTGGACAAGACACAGGAAAGCACCTGCCATTGACCTGAAAAATTACAAGAGTGAAGCAGCACAGATCAGTTCAGCCAATGGAGAGAGTGACTTGGTCGAAAGCACAGATCCAGGCAATAAGGAGGAGGCAGGTAGGGTGGCTGGCTGTGAACAAGCATGCTCATGTGTGTGTGAGTGCACAGCCAAGATCTCATGCAAGTCCCTCTAAAGCTCACGAGAGGCCATCTGTTGCATTCACTGGAGCTGGGACTTGTGTTTGCAGGTTTACCAGTTACGAGGACGTGACACATAAAATTGTTGCAGTTATTGGTCCTCCCAACATATCTTCTAGCATTTACCTTCAAGTTGCAATCCTCCAAATGGCTCAGAAGAGCTGCCATTCCTAAAAAACAAGGAAAACCCACCATTCAGTAAAATGTTTTTCCTCTTGCTCCCTGGAACAAGTTGTTAACCCCGGCAAACTATCCCAGTCCAGCTCTGCCCAGGTCAGTGTTATTTTAGCGCCTCAGACCTACAGCTTTCTCATTTACATTTTACCAACAGTGTCTCTCATCTTCCCTTAGGATATAAGCCATGGTTAAAACTCAGACCCAAATTGCTTAAATAGCTGCGTGTCCTGCCAAGGGTATTTATTAAGAAGGAAAGCAAAGAGTCAAATGAACTTAAAGAGTTCTCAGGAGACAGAACAGTAGCAGGAGATGCTACATAGGCAAGTTCTTTTCAGAGTGGACAGAGGTTCATTCTGCAAATCCATTAAAAATGTACCTTTCTGGTTTTGAGCTTAACCGTCCAAGGTTACAGAGCAGGAAAACTCAGAAGAAAGGCACATATATAAGATTTCTTCACTCCTTCCTTTTGCTGGTCAGTCCAAAGGACACTGGTACCAATTACAGCCAAGCTCAACAGAAGTGAACAACTAAGAAATATCTTTTTTTTTTTTTTTTTTTTTTTTTTCACGATAAAGTAAGTTTGGGTTTATGCTGAATTCAGCAATTCAGCATTATTTATTATTTCTTATCAATTCCTAATTTATTAAACTAGCTCAAATTTTTCTAAACAAATGTCTTGGTATTTTGGTAATTAGTAATGATGGGAAAGGAAATGCTAAACACAGCAGTTGACAGTTTAATGAGGTTTTTTTCAGGTAACACCTTTTTCAAGGCCTTATGACATTCTGCATTTCAAAAAAAGGTTATATTTGGAAAGAACAGCCAGTGAAATACACATGGCACAGGGCTGACAATTAAAACACATACTTCACCTGGCATGTCACGTGTAAGAAATAAGCCAGGAGATCACTAAACGGCCCATCATGCTGTCAGGAATTTGTGAAAGTGGATGGAAGCTGGGCCAGGGAGGAGGGGGAAGAAGTCTGTTAACTAACTAATGAATGATGGGTGTTGCAGTCAACCAACTGTAATCAGGCTGTGCTGTACATGGTTGAGGCAGAGCTTTCTCTTTTCCCTTCCCATCTCTGATCATCTTGCATTTCCCACCCAAGCTGCATCTCAAGCCCCACTCCAGATTGGTCAATGCACCTCCAAATAAGTGGAAGGAGGGAGGGAAGAGCCCCAGCTAGATGATAACACCCATTTTTTGGTCCATCTCTCGCAGCAGTCAAGCCTCCCTGGTGGAAAATGCTGTACTTGTGGTTCTGCGGTCTGCCCACTGGCCCCAAACCCACCCTGTCTGGGGAGGAGAGAGCTGCCCTGGAGCGGAGACTCACCAGCATCAAGGAAAAGCCCCTGTGGAAGACTGTTTGCAATGTTAACGCTATTATCCTGCTGACTATTAATGTCTTTCTGTGGGCATATTTTGGCTGAGGTGGGGGTCAGGCAGCATGTGGCTTTGTTTCTCTCAGGGGTCTTCATCTTCATGTCTAAGCCGGAGGTGTTGGGTGGCAGAGCCCCTTGCGATGGTCCTTGTCACAGCCCTTCACTGGAGGCACTGCTTGCTGGAAATGACGGCAGGGCTCAGTTTCTCCATAAGATAAGGTGTGACCAAGGCTCAAAACTGGTCACATCCAGGATGCAGGGGACCTGTGGGACAGCATGTGGGTCACGAGACCTGAGGTCAATTTTAAAGGTACAGAGCTGAGCCCAGCAATGAGCAAAGGCTTTGGAAACTCCAGCTGCGGCATGGCTGGGTCCTCACTTACCTCGTGTACCAGCTCAGGGCTGACTTTGCACCACTGCTCTTAGGAGAAGGAATTCTGGTTTATACTGGTGTGGGGAAGGAGACTTAAGTACTACCTGCAGTTTTTTTACATGGCCAAAATTCAGACAGGGTTAGTATGGGACCACTGGATTCACTCAGCAGTGACAATTCTGTCTCCCACAGCCACCCACGGACCTGTGTTGGACCCCTGCCTCATTGGCATCGGTGGTGGGGATAGGGGCTTCCCCACCCTCCCCAAGCCCCCTGACCCTGCCCACTGTGCTGCGTGACATCCTGACCCTGTTCCCTCATCGGGCCAGTCCTGCCCCTTAACAGCATTACCAGCAATAAAGGTGCCTTAGTAACAAAGCCAATTCTGCCTTCGGGTTATTGTGGTTATATATCCTGCTCTGATGCTCAGAGGTCTCCCTGGGACCACAGTGACCTGGCTGTGGTAGAGAAAATAAATATCCCTCCTTAGGGCAGGTCCAAGGCTGGATCTTGCTCTCCTGAGCAAGTCTGGGCTCCTCTGTCCCATCTTGGTACCATCACATTATGTGGCATGACCATAAGCTTTTAAACCCCCTGCAGAGGAAGAGATGGCAATACCCACTGTTAATGTTTTTGTCTGGTGATCAGGATGCTCACCTGGAGAAGGCTAAAAATGCCCATGGGGATGTGGTCCTCCGCTCCAGCATCCAAAAGGCACGTCTAAGCCACCTGGCACAGGCTGCGCTGGGAGGTGAGGGCATGCAGTGAAGCACAGTACCATGTAGATGAAGAAAATGCGTAACAATCCAGCAAGGAGAGCAGAAACGATGCTCAGTCCTCACATGGTGCAGAGAGCCCAGATCATGGTTCTCCAGCTCATCCTCAGTTTTGATGGAGGAGATTGAATCGGCTGTGCAGGATGGGGTCTGTGCCACTCTCATGCAGGTCAATACAAGCCTTTGTTTTTTCTAAGAGGAAAGAGTAGATTTCATTTGAATAAGGGGGATCTCAGCCCCATCAGTCACCAGTCCATCCTTGCGGGAAGAGGCATGTGCACCAGAGCTTGCCTTGCCTTGCCACTGTTCAATTCTGAGCAGGTGGTGCCCAGATCAGGGAGTACCTCAAAACATTTAGAGGAAATCAAGTTACCAGCTGTGGTTAATAGCTGATAAATGTCTAATAATAATGGACACATTTTAACACATTTACAAATATGAGGCTCTTGCCTCCGCGCCTAGAGCAGCGAGGTGCTGAGTGCTCCTGAGCCACAGAGCCCCTCAGCAGCACTTAGCTCAATGGCTTTACTGGCTTTTTTGGGCAACACATCCACTGGGGAAACACAGCCATGGGGAAAGCAACGTGGAGGAGGATGAGGAATACTGGGACAGTTTTTTAAACATTTGAGATTATTCTTTTCCCCTAAGAAAATTCAGTTTTGCAGAGAACAGAAGTGACATTTACTAAGGCTTTGTTTTTAATGACACAAATAGTTCCGATCTTTGGATGTACGATACTGACCACCTCCCCTCCCCATCTCACCCCACAAATGCTGGATGATGTTTCCTTTAAAATGATGATGTCTATGGCTGTTAAACAAGTAACGTGCTTTGAGAGATGGGACTGTGTCCCTGAGCTTGGCCCACAGAAGGAACAGAAACATCCACACTGCCAGATGCAGCCAGCACTATGCCCCACAGGAGAAACACATTTCATTGGCACATTTATTTGACTTACTACTCTATTTTGAACCAGTAACGTAAGACAAAAGAAAAGAAAATCATTGGGGAGGGGGAGTCTGAAATGTTTTATTGAAATAAATAAAAGTTGACTCAAAACAGCTTGACCTTTCCCTGTATTTTTCCAGGGAAATACCATATTTAACTGAAAAAAATTAAATGGGGGGAGTTTCCTTTTCATGTTATTTTTCATATCAGTCCCTCTGCTCCTTCCTTCTCCTCTCCCATACCCATTCCCTCTGTCTACATCCATGTGCATCCATGTTCCCCTCTGCATCTCCCAGCCCCTCTCTCCCCACCTTGATCATTTCCAGTTTATGTTACATCTCCCCATGGGCTGCACTTGAACACACAGAGTCCCTCCAGCTCCCACTTGCCTCCCTGCAGCACATGGGACCCCAGCAGCTCCCCATCAGCCTTAGCTCTGTGTGCCAGGGACAAGGATGGGGCAAGGAGGGGGACAGGATGGGATGGGTCTTGGCTGGCTGCTGCTGTGGGTGTGATGCTGCAGCAGAGCACTGCTGTGAGCGTGCAGCTCTTTGCACTCAGGCGCACGCTGGGGTTTTTAACAGGGCAACCCCAACAGGGGCTCTGCCGGTGGAGTGATTATAAGCTCAGAATAAAATGCTCAAAATAAAATAAAAACCAAGGCCCATGATAATTGCATGCAGCACCTGTGAAGAGCATTATCTCCTCCCACCTTGTGCATCCAGTGAAGCGAGAGTACTTTCTAAAGCTGTGCCAGTGGAAGACATACAAGTGCTTAAATGCCTGTGGCAGGCTCGCGAGGAACCTTTTTAGAGATACATGAGGTGGGACGAGCGCAGACCCTGAGCGAAAATGTACGTGAAACACCAGCTGCTGCAGCCCAAGATGCTCTGTGCCGGGAGCAGCTCCTCCAGCAGTATCACCGAGCCCACCCGCAAGGGCAGAGCTCCCATGGGAACAAGGATTATCTGTGAATCCAGCCAGCCACAGCCCCCAAAGCAAGGAATGAGCAAATTCATGGGGTCCGAAAGAGTTTTTAGCACAGGGAAATGCATGTGGGAAGTCGGAGCCCAGCAGAATGGGGCTGTGGTGATGACAGGCTCATCCAGTGTCGGATGCAGCCGGGTGCAGCACGGCCTCGGCGGTGAGCTCCTCGTGAGCCTGTCCCAGGGAGCAGCTTGTCATCACCCCAGGAACACGGCACAGCCTTGCTCCTCGCAGCCCGTGATGAATTGCAATATCCTAACAAGAACGCATCGCTTTCAGAGCTGTAACCAATATACAAGTCCATTGGCAGCAGATGTTATTAATGATGCCAATACATATTTTCTTATTAATCTTCCATACTAGGCTTGTGTCTATCTGGAAATGATTATCATTCATTTTCCTGACAAATCTATCAAGATCATTTATTACTGTTCAGCAAAGGATCTTCTTTTAAACAAAGATTAATAACACTGCATTTTATCTGGCTGGCTGAGCCAAAGGAAATGAAATTAACAATGAACCCTACAAACATGTCATCACTTTAATTTACCGGAAAATATTTTAAAATGTTATTTAAAAGAATATACGCTATGGTGGGCACAGTTTATTACAAAGGAGAGAAAGGAAATCACATGCATTTTAGCAGGGTGGAGAGTAAGTTAGCAGAGGGCAGCATGTTGTCTCTGGTTCCCTGCACTCATTTTCTGGGACAGGGAGGGAGCAGCACCCCCAGCCTTGGCGAGCGCAGACAGGCACCTGCCCAGGTGAATCGCAGCTGGAATTCACTCTTTCTGGGCTAATGTGGATCCTACCCAGAATGACAAGGTCTCACCCCTGAGGGGGCATTGCACTCCCTGCATTCCCAAAGTGGGAAACTTCACAGGGTGAAGATCATGGAGAGCTGAGGGAGAGGAGGGCACACGTGGGCTGAGTCCCAGCTCCCGTCTGCCTTTTTGGTCCCTACATGGTAAAGAAGTAAACTCAGTAAATTGACATGGGTTAGTTTCCTTGCTTCTGCACTCTCTTCTTATTTTCCTTTCCCTTCATTTGAGTAAAATAATAATAAATATATACCAAAGAACGCATCAATCCCTCTGCTCCTACTTTTACCACTAACAGTAATGCAAAAACTTTATATCAACTTTGCCTTTGCATCGCTTTATTCATACCCATGAACTCACCTTTTGAGCCTCATTTCGGTGCGCGTACCCCTCACCATGTCTCCGCAGGACTTTCCTCATGTGCGTGACCTTGGGCTCCAACATCTCTGGCAATGGGAATCCCAGTGCTCCCCTCCACAGCCCTGTGCCTGGAAGGTGTCGCTCCCCCACTCCCCACTACCACAGCTCACTTACCCCTTTCTCAGTGCCCAGTGCTTCCAACACCAGCAAATTACTCCTCTTCCTTGCCGTGGGGGAGAGGAGAAGTTTCCTTAAAACAATTTTGAATTATGTAGTCAAGAAGCTTTTCTCCTACAGATAATAAAGTCAACTTCTTACCTTCAGTGGATTCGTCTTATCTTACCCTGATACCAGGTTGGGAGAAATGTTTTAAACCCCAGACAAAAGCAAATAACCCTGCTAACCTCAAGCTGTAGCAGTTTCAAAACTCTGACATATCGGCAAGAGGATTTCCAAGTGTGCATTTTTGTGTGTCTGCAGAGCAGCAAAAGCACACTCACTAAATTGGCTGGTTTTTAACTGTACATTTTATTGCTACATAACAAAGTCTTCTGGATTTTTTTTTTTTTAATTAAGAAAAGTCATCAATGTAGCACAGATCTTCAAAAATTTATAAGAAATAAGAAAAGGCTGAATATACCCCAAAGCAGGGTTTGGCTTGTCTGTAGATTAAAAGATAATGAGTTAATAAGAGAAGCAAGTTGGCCCTCTGAGCTGGAGCTGCATCTCCAGTTATTTTGGGGACACTCTGTAGTTTGAGAAGTGGCCAGAGCTCAGGCTGCACATGTCTAGGCCACAGAGAGTGAAGTGGGACCAGACTCTGAGCTTCTAAAAGATCTAATCTTCTACTTTGACCCAGCATTTACTGGTAGGATTTGACTGAGCAGTAACTACAATGCATATGGCAGAGCATCCCTGCCTATTTCTTTATGAAACTGCCAGCCCAGCCATGTTTCTTTTAGCACAATTGTCAGTTTTGGCATAAAGACTGCAAGCCAAGTAAAAAACCACAGAGTTTCTGGCTAAGGTGCTCCAACAGCTAAATATTTATTACTTATAAAAAAAAGAAAAAAGGAGCTTCACCTTATTTCTAGTGTGACTGCATCTCTCTCCAGCTTTCAACTCCTGGATTTCATCAAGCCTCTTCTGCTACATGAAGCAGCTGTCTGTTATGAGCTTATACCACATAAAAAAAATAATCTTAGGCAGTGCATGCAGAGAAACAGGACTTTATCATCAGGGAAAGGCAAGAAAGGGGTTAAAGTCAAAAGGAAGTGGCAAAGGACAAAATGCAGCAGATGCAAAAAACCAAATTCAAGCCTCTCATCTCACAGTCCTGTATATGCATTTATTGGGGTAGATTTACTTTCCCCATTTCAGACTAATGCCAGCGTGGGAGGTGTCACCCAACCTCGGTGATTCCCCAAAGCCGGGTATGAACAGTTTTCAGCTTGTTTGCCTTGAGCCGTAAGAGCGTGTATATTGCTATAGGCAACACAAGGAGCAATAGATGAAAAGTGATTTTTTTTAGCACAGGTAAAATGTTGGTGTCACAACAATTCGAGATTTCTGTGCAACCTCCTCTGAAGCAGGTGAACAGGAGTGAAACAGCCAGTTGCTGAGCTGTCGCCCCAATGCTGCGTTGATGCAATGACGATAAAGACACCCTTCCATGCTGCGAAAGACTGTAAGGAAACATCACTGCCTGTTTTTCAGAGAAGTGAAAGACGATGATTTCCTCATCACCCAAATGTAACCAGCTCCCCCGTGGAAAGGGCAAATCCACTGGGAACATCAACGTACAGATGTCCTTGTTGGAGAAATGCTCCAGGAGGAGTCTTTGTTGGTGTTGCCCATCATTGCCCCAAATTCCACTGCACACAACCCTGCCTTTTCCCAAGTGTATCCTAACTCTCAGAGTCACCCATTTTCTCCATCTTTCTGTGACCCAGTCTTGAAACTCTTACACGAGAGAATGCTCCTGCCCCAGATCAGCCCCAGAACTTGGCACTCTTCATAGTCTGTTATAGAATTAAAGTCCTTCAAGGGAGCAGGGAAATTTGGACATCCAATGGCTCTTTAATTCCTGACCTGAGATCCCATATAAGACCTGAAGCTGTCTTCATGCCTTTCCTTCCTTATCTTAAACGCAATTTCCAACAGCTCTGTGTATCCATCTCGATCACAGTACATGGGGGGATGTTATTTAAGCATGTGCCATCTGGACAAATGCTGGCATCAAGGTATCGGTGTGCCATTCAAGCACAGCCCAAGATTTCATAAGCAAAAACTGAAATATCATGCAGTGCAATATTATGGATAAGCTGTCCAAGCAAGACCAGATGGCACCACCATGCTGAGGACAACAAACAGAGATATTAAGTTGTCAGAGTACGAACCAAAGTCAGTCCAAGCTGCTGAGTCATGCCATTTCTGTGCACGATTCCCAGGAACGAGAAACAAGCTGTCCCAGAACACTGCAGAAATGCTCCTGGAGAGGGCACCTGAACAATGCTCTGTGAGCCACAGGGTGTCCCCCGAGGAGTCCTGGTGCCACCCCAGAGGGAGTGTGCATGAGTGTGTAACAGTGCACGCATGTATGCAAAACATAAGAGCAAGTGCACATGCAACACTCAGTTACTGCTCTGTGGTGTAGTCCCTCTACTGGGCTACTAACAGGTTGGGTTACCAGCACTCTGGTCAGTGCTGGGATGGAGATCATCGGGGACAATTCTTCTCTCCACTTTCTGGTTTAGACTAACACAGCAGGCTTTATTTCTGGGGTGGGGGAGCAAAGGAGCAGGGTAACCATTTTAAGAAATCCATAATTTTTGCTGCATTTCTTCAAAACAACAATGTTGTTCAAAACATTCAGCTGTGACTTGCTCCTGTAGCTTCCACAAAAGCATCATTCAATTTAATATGTGAGACTCATAACCAATTCACGCAGTGTAGTAGTTCACATCAGTTTGAAGACAAAAAATTCTGCTGGAAGCACAGGCAAGTAGCAGTGTCAATTTTTCATTAACCTACAGCCATTGTCTCTGTAGACTTATTGCTATAAGTAAGATTACTGTTATAACTTCTTATGGTCCCTAAGGGGAGGGAAAAAAAAAACTTCTCAAAACTTTTAAGGTCATTAAAAAACCCCACCTTTAAATTGGAGGTAGTTTCAGTTTACTTTCATATTTCAAAATCAAATCTCATCTCCAGTCTCACATCAAAGCAGAAATGTCAGTTGCTTTGTTTCTACATCTTCCATGAAAGAAGTTTCAGCTTATACATGAGCTGACTGCCAAGCAAATAGATTTTCCTGGGGAACAAAGGCAGCTTTTTTTGTTTGTTTTAAACATATGTAAATAGAGTCCCAGGAGCTGAGCTGCCTGTCACTTCAACCAGGTTGACACTCATGTCAGTCCGGCTGGTTATTTCTGACTGACCTCAGGTCAGAACTGGACCCTTTTTTTCACTTTTAAGCTCTACTTTCAGAATCACAAAAATACTTTGGTCCTCTGTCACAGTCACTGTGATGGTTCTGAAGTTCTGAAAAGCTTTTGGCAGGCAAGAGCAGTATCTGATGATATATGGCCACTATCAATGAAGAGTCAGGGCTGTACTCCTACCTACTGGTGGTGTATGAAAGAGTGATGGCACCTGCTGGTTCATGGTCAAGATTATGGGGGGCAGGGAAGAAACAGGAATGGATCGGTAAGAAATTTTTTTTTTTTCCTTTTTAAACAGGAGGGCACCATCAGATTTCTTTGTTCAGTACCAGGCATTTAAACAGGGGAGAGTTATTTTCCATAAAGCCAGAAGATAACAAAGGGGAGTACAGTCCCTTCACATCCCATCTTCTGTTACTCACTTTTCTTTAAATTTAAAATAGCAGATCAATGCAAAATTAAGACCACTTAATGCTTGTCATTTCCAAATGGCTTGAGTTATATCTCAACCTTCAGCACGTGTTTTGGGTGTAACATAGGTAGCACTGAGGGATGCATCACTTCAGAGGCTATGCATAAGCTGCAATTAAGGAAAATCCTCAAGTACATGAGAAACCTTGATTTTGATTGGCCAAGTTACCATAACTCACTGATAATTCAAATCACTCGAGTATTATTCAGTGTTTCCTCCTCCCCGCTTTTGTCATCTTTTGACAAGTTTACAAAGAAAAGAATGGAGCTGAGCTTAGCTGCACTACATCCAATATGCTGCCTACACAAACGCCAGAGAAGCTAAATGAACCCCAGAACATATGGCACTCTGCTGACAGAGCTCAGAAACTGGTTCTGCATGAGCAACAAGGAACATCTTGAAACGCACAAGACATATGTGTTTTAGGAAGAAGATTGAAGTGTTTCATAATAAAACAGGACAAAGTGAAATACAAGTGCTGTATAAAATTTTAATTAAAAACTGGTTTTACCCCTCAACGTGAATATACAATATGTTTCCCAGATGGATTTCATATTTAAGTGTTATCCAAACCAAAAACATAAATGAGACAAATAAAGCCTTCAAAAATGGCACAGAGGCTAAAATGTATGTAAACACTAGATGACTGTGGTGAAAACAAGGCAGGCAGGGAAAGCAACCTCTTAGCAAATGTTTACTATTGGAGTACTGAATGAAACAGTGCACACAACTATAGGCTTAGTAACAACACAATTAGCTAAACATTCAAAAATTCAAGTCAGTATTACAATACAAATATAAGCATTAGAATTCACCACCATTCAGTGATGTAAATGGTACTTTTGTTACTTACAAGTTTCACAGGTTATTTTAGACACTGATAATTCGTGGTATACAAATGAGTAATTCATGGCATGCCGTGCATCAAACTGCTCTCAAAGTCCACCCCCGCCTTCAGCCTCCCACCCCCACTTTGTGTGAAGCTCTGTTCATGCAATGGCATCAGCTCTACAGGGTTATGCAAATGCCTGACCACAGAACAAAGTGTTTGTGCTGCATCCTCAGGATCAGGAAATTCCTATGAACCAAGAGGGACATTGTTTTGCAACAGCAAACTCCTTTCCCCGAAGAGGTGAGAAGAAGGCTCAGATCACTGCTTCTCAGACTGCAGAGAGTGCTCTGCTAGGTCAGAAGCAATCACCCAGAATTGAATGGAAAGACACAAGAAGAAAAAGCACAGTCTCCACATTGATCAAGCAAAGAGAAAGATTACAGTTCCTCCATGTTGCCACCCAGACAAATTATCACTGTACTTCAGAGAATTTCTCACTGAAGACAAACAGGGAACAAACTGGCAAATGTTTTTGGCAAGCCAACATTGTTAACAAAAGGAGCTCTAGCCTCATTTTTTAAGGGTTTTAGCTGATGATGCTTTGAATTCCATGGACAAAGCAGTAGAAACCAACTCAATCAATGGGGCTTGTGCTTAATAGTTCTCTCTGTAATAGTAACAGGAATATTATGCATCCTTGATCGCTTCCCACAACACTGGTTTATTTGTTGAAAGGAAATGGGCAAGGACTGGTTCTCTGCTGCTACCAGAGACCATCACCTAAACCAGCCGTCATTTCTGTCAGTGAGGTAGCTCATAAAGATCATGCACAGAAGTGCTGTTCTCCTTAGCTTCAATTGTTTTCACTGGAATCAAGAAGCTAAGTTGCATTTGAAAGTTGATTTGAAATTTTCCCCAAATTCCTTGACTACTAAACAAATCTCTTGAGATATTCTCAGCATCCTGATAATGATCACTCCATAACCACTGAAGTAATTAACATCATGGTAAGCCTTCCTATGACCCAGAGATTGCATATCACAAGATTTACACAGTTAAATGACCACTGCTAAACGGCTAAAAAAACTTGTTGCATAGTTCAGTGCTTTAGAAAACAAGCTTAAAAATTAGGAAGAGCAGAATCATATAATAAGCTATTCCTTGTACACACACGGAAAAGGCAGAGATTCCTTCCAGTTTACTTTCTCTGACAAACCTATGGCACACCACACAAACTTTTCCACTGTCAAGTTGCACACACCATTGCACCCCTTGCTCCTGGGGAAAGGGTGAGAACAAATGATATGATAGGTGTTAATAGTGCTGATTAGTACACAGAGCAGAAAGTACCACGACATCAGGATGAAGAAAAAAAATCTGTATTAAAAAAAATAAATCAAGAGAGCAATAAATATGAACCCAGATCTTGCAGAAGACAGAAGCTGCATAGGATACCTACTGTAAAGATTAGCTCCTAAAAGCACATGTAGTAAAGCAGTTCATTATTTTTTTCACCTCTCTTAGATTTAATACGTTTCTATCTTGATAAGATTAAGACTTGCTTTATAATTATCTGATTAAAACATAACAAACATAGGAAAATTAAAATAAAGTCTTTTTAGTAACCTGGAGATGAGATGGGACTTTTTAGTCAGGCTTCCACAAAATAATTTCTGTAACATTCATCTCAGGATCCCAAAGCACTTTGGAGTCATCTAATTAAGCTTCAACAGAGCACAAACTCCCCATTTTACAGCTGAGGTAACAATGAGAGGGAGTTTGGAACAGACTATTTAATACTGAGCAGAACTAAATGTTCTGTTATTTTACCCAAAAAATAGATTACCAACACTTATAAGATTTTTTTTCTCCCCTCACTGTTCTGGCAGCCTCCTAAGTAATAGTAAAATCCAAACATGTGATGCACAATCTAAATCATCTCATCATCTTCCAAGCTACTCAGATTTGGGGTACAAACACAGCTGCCCACCTATTTTTACAAAGCTGCTCCCAACTTTTCCCATTATTCTAGCCTTCCCTATGCCTCTTATCCCCAGTGGACCAATTTAAGCTTCCTTTCTTCTACTTGAAAAGTTAGATAAGGCAAATCATTAAAGTGTTTGACATTTTTGCCTTTAATCCACAACAGGTCAATGACACTGATTCCCAAAGCAACTACTACTCAGCAAAGGATTTGCGCTTCTACTGATCACAGGCAGGTAGTTTGTCTAAAGTCACCCAAAGATCCTAAACTGTACCAAGTTACTTGCAGGAAGGAGGGAAGCGAGCAAGTAGGAAGTAGACTCTGACTTATTAAAAAGAAAGTGATTAAAAAATTGCACTGAATGAAAAGCAACACTGGATGCTGAACAGCATTTGGTGAGAATACTCATGGGTTATAACAACTTGGGGAGGGCAAGAGAAAGAGACAGGCTACAGAAAAACACTAATTTGCCCTTAATCTAGCCCATTATTTCTAGATTTGAGTAGGCAGCCTTCCTTTAGGAGGTAAATGATGGGGGTGGAATTATACCATCCCACTGTCACTAACAGACCACTTTGTGGATGGCAAAAGATAAGGAATGAGCATAGAAAATGCTATTTAAAGCTCCACTCAGGAACCTAGAAATTTGCATTTGATAGAAGGGATTTAAATTGCATTAGAAGGCAAGGTGCACTAAACAATTACAGTTTATTACTATGTTGGTTCACTGCCTGAACCTATACTTATCACATACTGCAGCAGCAAAGGAGCAGCAGTGCTCGGTGCACTTGAGCTGTCCGCATATTAATAGGAGGGTTAGCTGAGCAAACAGGAGAGGGGCCAAAAGCTTCTGAAAACAAAGTGGTTTGCAGATTTTATGGACAGATTGGAGTAATTTGGGTCTTAAGTCACATTTCATAGAAAAGTTTCCCATTAACCAAACTGGTTTTCCAGCACAGTGTTTGGAAGAGAACACTCTTTGCTGTATCACAGCATATAAACTGTGGAATGAGTCTGACCCAAGAGAGAAACACAGATCCTGCAGCAACTGATTCGGAAAGACATTATACACACCATCTCCCCTAGCAGCTGCAGCAGGGCCAGAGACACTCATCGTCTATCTGCTTTACTTGCTGTTATACCACATACAAAGGTTACAGTGAGAATATTCATACTGGTCAAAATCTAATATATAACACTTTTTTTCAACCTTCCCATCTAGTTTTCACCTTTGATGAAAAATATTTAATCTTTGATGGAAAAACAAAGGTTGCCATATTACCATATGCTTCCTTTCTTTAGCCAAGGGAATTAAACAGATATACTCCAGTCACTCCTCTGGACCCCTCAAAACATTACCCTGTTTTTTCACAGTGGCCTCCAACCTTCCTGAAAACTGTGCGATACCACGAGAAGAACTGTAAATCTTATGGTTCAAACACATACAGAAAACTGCAGCAACCTTCAGATTTCAGTAGATTCATTTTAAACCAAAAGCTTGGAAAATATCTCTCAGAATGTGCCTTGCCTATTTACGATCCATTTGAACATACCTACTTTTGTGAGCAGCAAGGAGAAAGTAACTATTCCTTTACTGACTAATATGGGATCACAGGAACAGGCTAATGAATGAATACCAGGTACCAGTAGCACAATACTCCATGGCCACCGTGCCTTCAGTAGCACAGCTTGGGTAAGTTTTACTTTTCACTTCTGCCAAAAGAAGTGTACTACTACTTCACAGAGTGACTCAACATTTACCCCTAGCATAAGACTGTGCAACTAATGCCCTTTGAAATCACTGATGTGCTAAATGGCATCAGGGACAGGAAGTTATCAGTGTTAATCCACTTCAACTGGTTTAACAGTTACAGGGAATAGAAATGTCTACAAGCGAGACACTTCCTCTGAGAGTCCCCTTTCCTGAAAGAAGCAGCACACAGCCTTTCAATGTGCTTTCCCACTAGCATAATTGCTCACCAACTGCTTTCTCAAATCAATTATGTTGTCTCAGCACTAAAGGATAGAAGGCAGAGTAGACCAAGTTTTTGTTTATCTAGGCATGCTGGCAGGTTACAGTCATATGTTCTGCCATCTGTACTGCTAGCTTTATCCTTTATCCAATCATAACAGGTAAAATGGCATTGGTGTAACTGAATCTGTTCACTCAGTCAGGGAAGGAGCCAGAACAGGCATTTGTTTTTTCCCCCCATTCTGAAAGGAAGCAGGAGATGGACACTCTTGCCCTTTTAAGACATTCTGCTTTCAATGGATGGGCAATTTGCCCCGGTCTGCTAATGTGGGATCTGTTCAATGCAAGGCTGAAAAGGTTCCATCCCTGGGGAAAGCATCGAACTGCTGATGAACATTTGGTGGCCTTTAGCAAAAACTATGCGATTTCTGCCAACAGGATCCCAGCAGACTGGGAAGGACAGGCTCCAAATTAGGTGGGATTGTGATGCAGGAACTTCAGAAGGCCTGTACAGGGTATATGAGGAGCTTGCTGACTAGCTCCAGTCTTTTCCTCTCCAAACTCCTTTATTATTAATTTATTTAAAAATTACAAGTATATTGGCAAATGTCATGGCTGCATTCAAGAGAACCTGGAAACTTCTAAATGCACAGGGTGTGTGAAGATGACCTTTCTTCTGATACAAAGGCTGCTGTGCTGGGTGGTTTTCTTTTAAAATTTGACAATATTAAAAAATTAGTGACTAAAGGTGCTTGAAAACACTTTGAAAGCATGTTTATAGGTCAGTATCAGAATTTCTACCCATCTCAAAAATAAGCAATAAAGGTAATCTTCTAGAAAACAGGTCCCTTTGTCCCAGATAGGATGCTTTTAAATTAACACTAACATTCACCTTCCTCTTTAGACCCCATCTCTGAACACAAGGACATATTGCTTCTTCAGTCAATTCTGTTTATGTTACTAAATAGATTTAATTATTTAATAAGAATTGGCTGCAGCTGAAACCTGAGCTGATGTCAGACCTATTAGTCTTCAAATTACTATCTTTTCATAGTCTCAAAGGAGCAACATCATCTTGATTAGCTGTGGAAAGGCTTAGTTGCCGTTAGGTTTTGGGGCAGGGGGCAGAGGGATGTTAATAGTTTCCTTTTGGCAACCCAGGACAAAACTCCTTTTCTCCAAAACCCTGCCCAATCATAATTAAAAAACTTTAAAAATAGAGTACAAATATTTGTTACATAAAAATAGGTTTTGTTACAAATATGAACATTGTTTACTGTGTATTTCCAGCAGAATAGATATCAGGAGTGCGTTTCTTGGTCTGAAACAGTGCCAGAAGCTTTTTGGTACATGTTTCTGTATATTTTCTCGAGACTCTCTTCAAAGATCACTCTGTGAGGCTTCTCTTTGTATACAGCTGCACGACTAGACCCATATTCACCCTTATCCAAGTGAACAGTAGTGCTTTGCTGCACTGGTGAGCTGTCAACAGAAAGAAGAGAGGAAATAATCAAATCAAGATAAGGAAGATGAATCAGAAGCACAACATCAGCAGAAATCCAAATGCAGAGCTTGCTAATCACAGATTGTCTTTCACAAATTGATCAAAAAACTGCACTGCAGCTACTTCTGAGAAATGGGAGCCTATGTTTCATTCACATAAATTCTCCCCCACTTATCAGAGTTCACTTGACAATACCTCCCAAATAGAAAGAGAATTAATTTTCAAAGAGCATGCAGTAATTTTGCTGTATTTTAACAGGCAGTGCGACTAAGCACGAAGCCTATGCAAGAGCAGCACAGTAGGATTTTTGTGTCCTTTGAAGGTCACAATGTAACCACAAGCAGCTATTTCAATATGAAGACAATCTATCAGAGGTATATTAAATTACTGTGTTTGTTGCTGTAAAGTGCTCTATCGGAAGCATCTTGAATTAAGTATTCTACCAAATACATTATGATATAGTGGCAATCGAGTGTTCCTTCTCCACCCCATCTTCTGTGTCACTGTTTTAATACTAAACACAAATACAGTCTCATTTTTCAGTTGCTTTGAGAAATTATTCCCTAGATCTATGAAGTGAAATTTATTCTCTGAAAATCATTATGAAACACTGACAAATCTGAAGTATGTCTAGCTAAACTTCATGACTATTTGCCTTCTCTCGAAACTTTCAAAACAAAGGCTTGTGCTGTGTGATGAAATGAGCCATTTTCCTGCAATAAAACATGAAACAAGTAGCTCAAAAATCATAAGGAAAAAATTACTACTGAGGTGACATTTTTCACATTTGCTCAGAGATTTAGGTACTTAAGACACTTAAAAATCAGGACTGAGTTATCTTCAGCCTTTCGAGAATGTTCCTAGTCTGGGAAATGAAACTGGAAATGTGAAGCTTACAGTGACCATCTCCACTTTGGAAATGGATTACATTTCACAGGAAAGCTTTACATTTTCTTATATACATACAATTTATTAATCTAAGTTAATATCAGTAAACATCTGTCACAAAATTGAAAGAAATCTTACGTCAAAGGACTCAAAAATACATTTCTAGCTAGCTGCATCAAAACAGGTTTTCACTTTATGGTGAGGGAAGAAGAGGAAGATGTAGGCTCTGTTCTCTAAATTCACATTTCTAAGCTTCCACTCTCCAATGGAAAACAAAACAAGGAATAACTGTTGCTTTTATATTTCTTGCATTCAAATATTATGGTGATGACAATCTACACAACATAAAAAATCAACAAGGAGATCTTTATGTGGCTCCAATATTAAAAAGGGAGGAAGGCCACATTCACACTTTTTCAAAAAAGCTCCAACATTTAAAGTCAGTCAACAGCATGAAGAAAACTTAAACCCTTTTGTCATCCTAGAGAGGGTAAACTGTGCTTCACAATTTGGACACAAAGAAACCAACCTACCAAACAGTAAAATCAATAGAAAAGTTACACAGACCTGTCTTAAAAGTAGACAAGTCAATGCCCTGGGGACCCATCAACAACTGAAGTTTCACCTCCTCCTTTCTCCAGTTTGTGGTACCTCACTTCTGACGGAGAATTCTCAGGCCAATAAATAAGCACAGCATCAGGAGCGGCACTTGTAACTCTACTACAAACAGCTCTGACACTTTTCTTTGGAATTCACTTCCTGCAGCCAGCCTTGTGCTTGCCTTTTCTTCTACAGAAAGCTTCATCTACATACAGACACTCAAAATCCAACCAGTTTAACTTGCAGTAAAGGAAAGCCTCAAAAAGCTTCTGGTACTGACAAAGACTTAAAAAAAAAAAAAAAAAAAAAAAAAAAGAAGACAGAAGCTTCCTTTCCCCTTCTTTTTTGGTGGGGATATGTACGTATGTATTTCCATTAGCCAGTCCTTGCACATGAGATACTTAGCGCTGGTGTGGACAAAGATACAGCCAAGCTAGGGAAGAGTCCCTCTCCTGTCTCAACTGGAAACCAGCTGGCAACCTGAACTAAGCAGTATGGGAATTACACTCACAAATCATATTAACAGCAGGATTTCTGCACGCAACTCCCTGCTCTGAAATACCTGTCATATGCTTTTGTTCCCTCATACATCTCCTTTAAGAGTCCCAGAAGTTCTTTTCTGAGTGAATCATATACTAAATATTTCACAAAACATGGGCCTTTTCCTTACTCCCAGTGGTTTTCAATCATCTACTTTACTGCCAACATTTGGTCGACAGTACCATGTCCTTCGATGAACTCTGCCTCTATCCTTGTATCCTGTTGATGAGCACTGTGGCAAACACTCAGCAATCAGACTGTCCGCAAGTTCTTTTATGTCTCACCTTTCAGTGAAGGGGACTTGTGCTGCTGGCCTCTAAACCCAAGGAGCATTCCTCTCCCAACCCGAGCACAACATTTCATATCCCATCACTTCATGATTCTGTAGTATTAGGATTTGTTTTTGCTTTTTTTTCATGGTCTGCAGTTTCAGCATCAATCTCAAAGTCCCAAAGCTGCCTCAAAACAAAAACTTGCACTTTCCCTCTCACAAACACATCCTACACAATTTAATTGCAGCAGCTGTCAGGACAAAGGATAAGGGAGCAAAAACTCTACACACAGAATACAGGAGTGAGCACAGGTATAAAAATACTAACAACTTCAGTAGCGACTTCACATACACGTGAAAACCTAAGACTAACTAGATCCCTTGCAGAGAGGTGACTACAAACTACAGGAATTTTTTAAAAAGCCTACAAATCTTAACATTTTAGAGCTTACTAATTGCAAGTACAAGTTCACTGTGATACCCATGTTGAATACCCTCCTTTCAGGGGCATACAGTGGTGGTTCAGGAAGCCTTTGTTACAAAATATTGCACCACATTTAATTATCAAAATAAAGCATTTTTTTCCTAATGTCAAACCTCTCAAATTTAGCACCACAGTTCTATGACTTCTCTCTTAATATAAAGAAAAATAGAATAGCCATCCAACCCAATAAATGTTTTACATTACTTACTGTCTTCCCTCCAAGTACCCAAAATGTTCAAATGTTCTACAAAATAGCCTGCGCATACATAGAGAACATCAATATTGATAACTTCTACTACGGAAGTTGGCAAAATCAATTCAATTGGTGTCTTCTACGTAAAATATTTGAATGAAGCCCTAGTCATATATGTGAGGAGTTCACAGAATAATTAACCTACATAAACCAGGTTTTCAAGGTCTCAGGTTTTCAAGATGTTTTCTGAAATATGTCATGCTGAATCACTAAACCATAGTATATATATTTCTGTGGTTTTTAAGAGGCTTCTCTTTTCCAAATGTTTTGGGAAAAAAAAAAAAAAACAACAAAACAACAAAACAGCCCCAAACCATATTACTAAATAAACTTCAATTCATTTTTGCACTCTCATAGCTTTAAGAAAACATAACCAATTCGTTATTTTTAAAGTGACATTTGCTCTCTGGTTGATAAAATCCAAAACCTACTGCCCAAAGATCATTTTTATGACAGAGCCCGGTTTCAAAATCAGTGTTTTACGAAGACTATACTGACACAGTGCCAAACAGCATGAAAGGCATAACGATATTTGACTGTATTTTCCTTTTAGGTGAAAAAGCTTGGTAAGACTGACTCCTACAGAAGCCTTTTCCCAGTGCAATATATTACATAGCTCAAAATAGGAAGAGAAATTTTTAGCTAACTTTAAAGGGCAATATCATGAGTATGACTGTTCTGTCTTGGTCAGAGAAAAACTCCATACCTGCTCTGCAGTTCACTCATGGATAAAGGCGCTTTACGCGAAGATTCTTTTGTCTTAGACAAGTCTCCCTTTGATGAGTTACTCTCATCCTAAAAAAAAAAAAAATAATTCTCATTACCTTGGTTTCTGATTACAATGATCTCATTTCAAAAATACTTTCTTTCCATTTAGCAGAAGACTATTAAAGTGCTTACATTTCTTGGGGGAGAAAGGGACAAAGTGTAATGAGCCAAATGCCATTTATGAACACTTTTAATTAAGTTTAGTACATCTCAGCTAATAATTTTCAGGTAATAAACTGGAAAGAATTTCTAGACAGTGTAGATTTAAAGAACTATGCAGACAGCACAAGCTTCAATAATCTCCAACAAACTGTTGGTTAAATGCTATCAAATCTACTGCTCACTGTCTTACTTTTGTTTCTTGCAGAAGAGGGGAAAAAAGAACTTAAAACTTATTATTTATTAGCTTTTATAATGAGCGATCGTTATCCATTTAATGCATTTGACCAGACAGAAGCATCCTACACATCTGACTATTTTGATTCCATATACAGGGCTGAGAATATGCTTACCCAACTTTAAAAAATACCTATGATACACTTAATGATACTTCAGTGGTATTCTTAGAAGTTGCTAGAAAGCAGTCTTACCTTCCAAATGCTATCTAGACATTAATTAACCCATATTTGCCCTCTTAGGTAAGTAAGAAACAAAACACCTCATGTGAAGGGAGCCAGTTGCTCACCTGAGACAGGATGGTAAAAATCCCACCACACACAACCACATTCACTCTGCTCTGAACAGCAAAGACACTACTTAAGAGGTAAAATTAAATGACACTTTTAGCAGAAGCCAATTTCTGTAAGGATTAGTAAACAAAACAATCTTTCATGCTATAGAAGAAATAACTGGAAAAAAAAAAGACTGTGCAGTAAAAATAATCACGCTTGCTGATAACACAAAACTGGGAGAAAAGACAATAAATACAGTGGTAGATGGCAGTAAGATGCAGAGCTAGCTGAATTGCAGGCATACGGGTGAGGAAAAACCTAACACAATTGATTGTGGTGAAATACAAGGTAATAAGTGTGTTTGTAAACAGGAAAACTCTCTTCCTTCAGCAGTCACAGAGTACAAAGCACTGAAGAGGAAATGGGGTACAGTGGTAAATAAAACTCTGCAGCATTTGCCAGAGGCAGGTTATGTTCTGGAAAGCAAAAAAATATGGAAACATTACTATAATCTCCAAATGTCATAGCAGAATTCTACAGCAGACACCCTAAGGAATGTACAGCAGAGCTCCAGTCACACTATTTTTACAGAGCACTATGGAAACAAAATTTTGGAATACACAGCTGGATGCTTCTGGGAACAGTTATTTAGCATGAGGCTCTTTGGAATGAAACAGAGTAACAGACACTTTTTAACCTTTCAGAGTTTGGAAGAGGATGCAGACTGGAGCCACAATCTTCTCACCACATTGCTGGTGCACTCGCTTTGCCATTCCCTAGCTTTCAGGATGACCCACTTACCTCATCCATCCACTGCCTAACAACGCAGCCTCAATTCTGGGCCATCTGAGGAAGCCCAACCAATCCTGGTGTATTTTACAGTACTCACTGCAAGGAGACGTGATTTTTTTTTTTTTTTTTTTTAAGCAGGTCAGCTGCTGTTAGCACAGCTTTCACAAGTTAGCCGTACTCGATTATCAAACACTGTGAGACTTCTCTGTAACATCCTCCCATCCTTTTTGCTCAGTGGAAGGAAATGGAGTGAGAAAATGGTCCTTTTCCAGCACTGTTCTGACTGGGTTGCTAATGAGGGCTCAAAAGTCTTATCCAATACCCTGATACCTCGATTTCTTAGGACACAAACATGAGGTTTTCCAGGAGGAGAGGAACAAAAAAGCTTCATCTCTGATTAATCCCTGTGAGTATTCAGCAAGTGTTTGATACTGGAAGTGCCAAGGTGTGCTAACAGAAAGCCAACAGAATCATAGAATGGTTTGGGTTGGAAGGGACCTTAGAGATCATCGAGTTCCACCCCCCCTGCCATGGGCAGGGACACCTTCCACTAGACCAGCTTGCCCAAAGCCTCATCCAGCCTGGCCTTGAACACCTTCAGGGAGGGTGCATCCCTGGAAATAACCCACCACAGCCCATGCCATCTTCCTCATCCAGAAGCAAGGGTCCACCTGTGGCCGCTATTTCTAAGTCGTCTCTGTGTGTCTGCACTGGCAAGCCAGCTCTGAGTCCAAGTGAAAGAAGAGGGCCACCAAAGGGTTAGCACTGCTCGAGATTCAACCCTTGCCATTGCAGTCCAAAAGCGGCAGTGTCGGCCCAGTAACTGCTGCCAATTCTCCAACTACCTATAGTGATGGCAAGCTTATCGCTGGAGTGCAGCACGAAGGGGAGCGGGAGATCTCCTCTTCCTGACTTTCAAACCTGCCTGGGATTTCAGGCAAGGCTGGAGAAGGGCTCTGCCAGTGGCAGTAATGGTCATTGCTCCATCCCTCTGTCTCCTGAGATTTGAGTCTTGCCAGGGCAATTCCTCTGTTTCTTCTTCAGCTTTGGGGTTAGGCTGGCATTTGCAACTGTGGGTGCAAGTCCTGGAAGGTTGTCAAGAAGCGTTGAGCCCTTTTTGAGGTGCATGGCCACCCCTGCCCTGTCTGAAGTGCTTTTTCTGGGCAAAAGAGCGGGTGGCAAAGCCATTTGGACAAGGCTCTTGGGCAGGCTCGCAACCCTTCCAATGGATGATCCTCTGGGCCTTCAACTCAAAAGAGCCCCAAAGAAGAAAAAAAGGAAACAAGATAAAAAAGGAAATAAGAAATTAAAAACCCAGTGAGACTGCTCTCATCATCAGCAAGTATTCCAAATCCTCATGAGATGCCGAAACAGCTGCCTGAAGTACATCCTCCCCCCCTCAGAACCCAATGGAGCTCTAAGCCAGCCTGGAAACCAATCTAGAGACACAGATCTAGAACAATCTAGAACCTGATCTAGAACTTTCAACCGAGCCAGAACATAGTCTAGAACCTTGAAGTCACCTAGAACAACAAACAAGCTAGAAACATGATTTATAAACATCACTTGGGCTAGGACCTGCCCTGGAACCAGGAAACGGTCCTGAACTTGTCGATGTGAGCTAAACCCAGCAAGTGACCTGAATCAGAACCGACAAGCTGTGACAAGAAATGATCTAGAAACAATAAGCTAGCTCAATCATAGTCTCTCAGAACTATAAAATGATCTAGAACCCGACACAGAACTTTCTGAGCTAGAACGTGATCTAGAACATGGTCTAGAACACAATCTAGAACTTTCACGTAATCTAGACGTTTCAAGCGAGCTAGGACATAGTCTAGAGCCACCTCCGTGCCAAAAAGCCCAAATTCCAGAATTCATACCTGCACCAACTGTACCAACACCACTGCAGTTCTACAAACACCCGACTGTAAAGGACTCACTGCCTGTCAACGGCCCTGAGAAGAGAAGGCCTTGGGCTGTCTCAAACATCTTGGTTGTAAAAAGGCAATAGGCAAGAATCCTTGATGATAAGAAGAAGCCAAGAACGTACCAAAGGCTTTACTCCCATTTGCTCCCCTTGAAAGCACCATGGTTCAAGAAACTAACACTATGCCTGCAAATTTGTGTGCATTGGTGCAATATTGCAGTAACAAGTGGATACCAACATACGTGTAAGTCATTCTAGAGTAGAATGTTTTAAATTATATAAGTAAAATAAGAAAATAGGAAGAAAATTATTGAATTCTCCTTTACCCATTATTATATTTAACAGTCCTTATGATTTTATGGAGAGACTAGCCATCCAGCTCTCCTAACAAATTGCTAAATCTTTTATCATAAAGTCATGGTCTACTGTTCAAGGAAAGTAGTCAAGGACCACTGGAGACAGTTCAGGCTGTGCAAACTTTCATTACATGTAGGTGGTGGACCATCATGAAATTCAATTTATTATCTTAAGTTCATTGAAACATCAGAGAAGCATTTGACATGATTTGTACCTATTTTGGAGTGTCTGAAACACAGAAAAACGTGATGGGCATCTTCTATTTGAGAGGCAGCAGCTCACAAGATCATAACATTTGTATACAGTCTCAGGGAGGTACAGCATGAACTAGATCAAACAGTCTTAGCATATGTGAGAAAAAGGTTTCGGAGTTTAAAACAAAAAGCACAACAACTAAGCTAAAAATTAAGATTTTGCTTTGGCCAGGGAGATCCTGTGCCACAACTGGGTTTCTCAAAATTGCAAGAGCAAAAATTTTTATCTGTCCAAAACCACACTTCAAAATTCCATCAGACTCAAGGACAACATACTGTGATCTCAGCCATAATCTCATTAGATAAAGAGTTCCATTCATTGAAAGCCAGGTAATTAAGGGAAAAAAAGCACACATCTGAAGAATAATATTAGCTCTACAAACAGCTGGACACAAGCAGCTGCTGATGTGCAGCTGCACAACATGTAAAGCTCTGATGTTCTACAGATCTGTAACATATTTTTCACTTAAATTGGAAGTGGAGAACCAGATATAAAAAACCCCGTAACTGTCCTCAATACCCTGTAAGAGAGTTACCTCTACCAGCTGTCCATGAAGGCTACACATAATGAAGCTACTGAAATCAGTGTGAAACAGTTCAGCTTATATACTGAATCCATATTTCTACAATCAAGGCTGCCTCAAAGGACAACATTATAATAAATCTAAGACTATAGGCACAGTTCTCTTCCTCAGCCATCTTGGAGAAAAGAAAGGATTTACTTTGCAGTCAAACTTACAAATATTAGGCGCTGTCTAGCACTGTGTGTCCTTAAAATATTTTTCACTCTTTTATGGATCTCATCTCCATTTGCTGGTGAAGGCCAACCAGTGCTAAATCTGCAAGAGGAAGAGGAAAAACAAACAGAAGAAATATTTTCTTGTTGAAAATACTTTTTTCTTTTTCTTTTTTTTTTTTTTTTTAAAATTATGAAGCATGCATTACTTCCTTTTATTTGGAACATACACAATGTTTAGACTTGATTCTTTTTCTCTTCTGGGGTACAAGTAGAGAAACATTTCAAATCAATGCATAAATGGTAAGCATCCACAATACCAACAGAAGATGCAAAACATAGGAAATCTTGATGATTTTGTAACTAGAGTAATATTTCCATAATGTTTGTATTGTCTCTACAGAATAGAAAAATTATACAATTATTCTGCTAACAGTGATCACGGTTCTTTTTCCTCTTCTTAAAGGAAACGTTATACACATGGAATTCTCACTGAAATAAATCAACAGGAAGAAAACCCCCATGTGCGCAAATTGGAAAGCCCATGGAGTTAAAACCCTGAAAATTCACAATCTTTCTAAAAAAGAAAATAAAAAAAGATCAACATAAGGAAAGAACTAGCTGGGAAAAGTTATGAAAATTTTACTTACACAATTTCATCACAGAGGATAGAAACAGGGCACTAAATCAAGATAGTCCATCTTCATTTCAATGTTTCCTAACCTCTGAGAACCTGACTTTGCACCAATAAAATAAAAACTCATGATGTGGTACCTTACTAATATGATTACGGGTCACCAGACAAGCTGCGAGCTGGCAAGCCATACTGTTGCAACTTCAGCTAATGGAACAACAGCCAACAGCAGTGGAGGGCTGCCCATACTCGGGGTGGAAAAGGAGTACAAAAACCAGCAACACGTTTCATAGTTGGCTTCACAAATTTGACACAGTGGGGAAACATCATGACTCTGAACCCTGAGATTCTACACCGGGCTCTGGATGGCTTTGTGGGGCTGAGACTGCAAGCTCTTCTGCCCTCTGCTCTCCAAGTTATCACATTCCCTGTGCTATCCAGTGTATCACTCTGAAATCCCCAACCTGATCGTGCCTGGATTAGCTGACCTTCATCAAACCTCCAGAAATTTCAATACAGCTAAAGAACTGTACAGCTCCTTCCAAAAAGAACAAACCAAGTACACATAGAAAGCTTCAGTTCAAAACAAGGAAGTGCCAGGCTGCCGGGAAGGTTACAGGTAGGGCTGGGAGCACTTTGCAATCTTTTGGATCATTCCTTCTATTACCAGAGAGAGATACAAATATAAGTGAGCAGTCCTCTGCTTTTGAGTAAGTTCTATTTTCTTGTATCTAATGAACTTATTTGGACTCACTTATTATTGGTTACCTTTCCAAAATATCTCTCTCTGTTCTAAAGAGCCACAATATTTTCAACCTATTTATGAGTTTCCTAAAATCAAAACATCTATTCCTGAACGCTTCTATTTTTCTTCAAGAAAAGGTGCAAGAAATGACACAGTATTGGAAGAATGAATCATATAATCTATAGGGGGATGTATTTTCCATATTTCTAATGACACTTAACATTGCTTATCTTTGGATCATTACAGGCAAGAATTTTGGCAAAGCTGGCTATAACATTTGTATTAGCATCCTGAACATTTACAATTAATTTCAAACCCAACAGCATGTATGGCAAATCCATACTGTTCAATTCTTTTGCATACCAGAATTTAACAATCTGTTGCATTAAAAGATCTCATATAACTTTTCCTAAAAGAAAGCACAATGGTTTGAGAATTTTGTTAGAGGAGGAAAGCATTGTCTGTAAAGAAACAGAAGTCTATGTCCCTTAAGCAGACAGGAACATTCATTTCCCTAACACAGTCAAACCTGGTTTGATATACTGCATTACAATGCATGCCCTCTGCCACTAGGAGTGAAAAACCACTTTTTTAAAAAAAAAGAAGAGGGGTAACAGAAGGGGGCTGGAGTGGTACTACCATCTTATTACTTCCTATCAGCATTTACAAACATTTACTAATATTAAAAAACATGTTTAAAAATGTGCATCGTAGATGCAGTAAGAGTGAGTCATTCCCCATTTGACAAATAAAAGACAGATCCATGAAGTCATGGCATTTTCTCTTCTTTATACTGCAGCTGCTGTTCTTCCAACATCCTGGTTGCTGGCACTGAGAAGAGAGGTTGGAATAGATTGCCTTTGGGAAATAAATTTTATGAAATTCGAATGTAAGATTTCAGATCATTTATATTAATCTTAAATTTACAAATATCCTTGAAGATAAATGTATTTACTTTTGGAAAAAAAGAAAACCAAGCTTACTATTGTATTTATTTAGAACATACATGGCTATGTCTGCAAGAAGAAGAAAAAGATTCAAGCACTTAATTCAAGAACTATTAGATTTCTTTCTTCAGGTGATTTTATTGCTCAATCCACTAGTGTGCGCTGTGGTATAAGAAATGTTAGCCACTCACATGTACCCCAAACTTAAAAAAATTAAAGAAAAAAATCAAAACCTAAAGTGTAATTAAAAACAGCATCAGCTTAGTTTTAATTAGTTTTTCTAGTATTGTTATTGTCTAATTTTAGTAAGAATGATAGAGTCTAATCCACATTTTAAGTCAATGTTAATATTTACACCAATCAAAACTCAAACTAAAATAAAACCACTTTCAGAAGTGAAACCTTTTTATGATAGTCTAACTCTCCTACTGGAAATATTTTATAAAATAGGCTTTAGAGCACAGCTTCTTAAAGTATAAATAAAGGGATTCCATTTGCTCAAAATCACCAATGAGTTTTTAAAATGACTAGCTACTTATTTATGTGATTAAGGTGTCACTATCATATTGCAATGTTGAAAGGAAAGTAATTTCATTTCAGTGACTGTTTGTCCTGATAAACGAAATAAACTTCTACAGCTGTATTCTTTGTCATACTTTCAATTTTCCCTGGGACTTGCAAACATTCTGCAGTTACATCAGTTTAAATTGTTTATTGATTCCAATAGATTGTATAAACACTTTGGAAATATAGCTCAGTGACCTAGAAAAAGCCAGATCAATCAGAGAACTTCTCAAGATTAATTTCAAAGATGTTGTGTCGAGTACGATCAAGGAAACAGAACCATTTTCCCTTGTAATGTGACTAAAGGCATTTATTTTCTTTTATGAGATAAGGATTTTTTTAAGGTCATGCAGACAACATCTACCTTGACGAAAAAAAAAAAAAAAAGAAGCCAAGCAGACAGTCTAGATCTTGTGCTAAAGATTAAAGTTATTTTCATGTATAATTTTATCCATTAGGATGAAATACTCCATTAGAAATACAAACAGCATACATGCACCCATGTGCTCTAGTCAAACAGCAGCTTGCAAACTTGAGAGCTGTAATAAATAGGAATTTTCAAATGTCAGACAATCCAATCACCCACTTGCACATAGCAAAAATGTTAATATCACATTTCATATCAGTAGAATTAATGCAAAAGCCTACTGCAGAATATTTGCAATGCCTATCGCGACCCCTTCCCCTACTATCACACCTGCCAGCCTTGTGAACAGCTCGGTGCATGTGGCCTCCATGAAGAATTCATCAGCTTCAAAGACACAGACTTCACGCTGAGCAAAACCACGTACAAGGACAAACTATCAGGGGACAGAAATCAATGAAGTACTGTAGTACCAGATTCACAATCGGAGAGAACGCTACTGTAATTAAGGAGAAGAGGGAGAAAGAACTCTTAAAGCTAAGTATAACCTGAAAAACCACAATCTGCACGAACTTATACATGGAACAAGAGAGATTCTCAAGAATCCCAAATATATTTAATTCTGAAATAGAAAAAAGCCTCACAGATCTTATATCCAGGTAGGCATTTATGCAGCATTTGCAGTAAGTGGGGAAGTTGCTTTATTCTCATTTAGAAGACATGAAGTGGTAATTCAGTACAATGAACTTGGTTCTCAGTGTATACTGGTGTGTATGGAGGTACAATAGAAAGGCTGGGCTACGCTTAAGCATTTTACTGGTCTGCTTAGTAAAAGATGCAGTTTTGGTTTGCTTTTTCTTAAAATGACTGATGGCTATGAACCTCAGTGTAGATGCAGCTATACCAGTGCAAAAGTGTTTTCGAGACGAAATCGGTACATATCGTTCCCCAGTTGTAATGAAAACATACCAACATACAAGTACTGTGGGAATGTAGGGATTTTAAGTGGAGGAAGTATGCTGCTGTCACAACACCAGGATACTACTATGAAGGAGAAACCATTACACACAGACAAGGCCTTAAAACAAAGCATAGCAGCCTATATATTTGAAGTCAGAAGCTGACAGCTTAGCCATGTGCCCATTTGCTCTCCCTCTTCAGTTAAGAAATTTTTTAAAAGTAAAAATTTCTCATCCTTTCCAAATAGTTTCTCTTACTTTCAAAAGCTCTGTTTACAGTTAGGCTTGACGCACCAGATATACACTCAGTGCTCAGTTTTTAAATAGTAAATGCTTTCTTTTCCCTCCCAAGCTTCATATCTAGTCCTTAAAACCAGGCAAGATACATCATCCTCGTAAAAAGTGAAGCCCAAGGGGCAGACAGCTTCTGAGATTTCAGGGAATCAATACTCTAGTTGAGCAGTTGCCCCAAAAAGGTTCAAGTCATTCTGGTACTAAAACATTAGTATGTCATAAGTGGGCTGCACCTCCACATCCTCTTTGGAAGCTTTTCCATTACCTTCTATCTTCTCTGATTTTATTCATTTATACACAAAACAGCTTTGACAGCAATCAATTTCTAATTTACATACTGCTGCAGCAAAATCAACCAATGAAGATGACAAATAGTACAGATGTTGGTTAAAAATACGAAACAAGGCTTAGGTACTGCTCAGTTTTGCAGAATATAGTATGAAATAACTGATCTTCAAGTGCCACTTTCCAGAAGTTAACTTAAAGAATGCAAAATAAGGTAACTTTCCCAAGAGGTGAGATTGATAAACCCAAAAGATTCAAGAACAACCTTATTACCAAACTCAATTCCAAAAAATCAGAAATAATGTCTCACCTCTGTGCTCGGCTAGATCATGGAGCAGATTCTCCTGGAAACTATGCTAAGGCACACGGAAAATAAGGAGGTGACTAGTGACAGCCAATATGGCTTCACTCAGGGCAAATCAGGCCTGACAAGCTTGGTGGCCTTCTACAATGGGGTTACAGTTGTTGGTGGATAAGGGAAGAGCAAATTACATCTTCTACTCGGACTTGTGCAGAGCATTTGACACTGTCCTGTATGACATCCTTGTCTCTAAACTGGAGAGACATGGATTTGATGGATGGACCACTCAGTGGATAATGAATTGGCTGGATGATCACACTCACAGAGTTGCAGTCAACAGCTTGATATCCAAGTGGAGACCAGTGATGAGTGGTGTTCCTCAGGGTCAGTATTGGGACCGGTGTAGTTTAACATCTTTATCAGAGACATGGACAGTGGGATTGAGTGCCCCCTCAGTTTGCTGACAACACCAAGCTCTGTGGTGTGGTGGACACACTAGAGGGAAGGGATGCCATCCACAGGGACCTGGACAGGCTTGAGAGGTGGGCCTGTGCAAACCTCATGAAGTTCAACAAGGCCAAGTGCAAGGTCCTGCACATGGGTTGAGGCAATCCCAAGCACAAATACAGGCTGGGTGGAGAATGGCTTGAGAGCAGCCCTGAGGAGAAGGACTTGGGGATGTCGGTTGATGAGAAGCTTAGCATGACCCAGCAATGTGCGCTTGCAGCTGAAAGAGGGCAGATTTAGATTAGATATTAGGAAGAATTTTTTTACTGTGAGGGTGGTGAGGCACTGGCACAGGTTGCCCAGAGAAGCTTTGGATGCCCCATCCCTGGAGGTGTTCAAGGCCAGGCTGGATGAGGCTTTGAGCAACCTGGGCTAGTGGAAGGTGTCCCTGCCCATGGGATACCTTCTTTAAGGTCCCTTCCAACCCAAATCATTCTATGATTCTATTAAATTCTATTATTTCAAATAGCTAGAAATAGACACGAAACCTAGTTGCAGCCTCTCTCTAGAGCAAGCTTTTTTCTAAAAAGTCTGCTAAATTTTTCAGTGTTCCACTTTGGAGCAGAAAGTTCTCAGAATTTAAACACGCTCTCACAGAAGTAAACCCATGCCACTCTGAAATATTACGTGAGCTACCTGTGGTCTGGATTTTGCTATGCAACACAACTAGTACCCAAGATCCTGGAGTGACATTTCAACATCACTGAAGCCAAAGCTTCTGATAACTGGAATTTTCAAGCACTTCATGTAGGATCTAGTCTTTAATTAGTATCGAACGATTAGTATCTATCATTATATCTACCACTAGTAATAGCTAACTTCATGCTGGTATTTCCCTAGTACTTGGAAAAAGATAATATAAAAACATGGTAGTAAAACAATAGAGGAATATTACAGAAGGGCATCTGATCCCTACAGTTAACCTCTGTCTTGCTTCAAACAGAATTTAGATTTTTGTTAAATGTTATAGTAGGTAAGATCACATATCAGCAGTATAACCAGGGGAAAATAAAAAAGACATTGAGCTGGACTTCACTCTGGAAATTTTTATTCTTCAGATCACTGATAAAACACAAAAGCAAAAGCCTGCCATGTCCAGAGTAGGGAAAAAATCCTTTGATCCCAAATGCATGAGAAGTAGCTTTGCCTCTCGACATAACAGAAATGGTCAAATACTCCTGTGATTGCTATGGTCTCTTGAGAAAAGAATTTCTCTTGTGCCACCAGATAGCTCCATTCAGAGGATTTCTGTCATTACCTTACAGAATCCACCTTACCGTTTCTCTTTTTCTTTACAAAATGTACCTTGCTGCAGGTTTCAGTACTGCAAGGAAGGCTTACCTTGCAAATCCTCAAGAAAAACACCATCATCTAGGAGTGTGTGAGGATGTACATGCACTATGAAAGCAAGGACTGGACTTGAATTTTGCTTTCCTGCAGCAGCACTGAGAGAATATACTGCTGATGCTCTTTCACAAAGCATACAGGATACTTGTCTCTGCACAAAAGGACACTCCTCTATGCACAACCAACCAGTCTGTGGGGACAAGCCAACTGCACTGACTGACACGGGCCACACATCAGGGGCAGGAACTGAAGAGTGTAATGTACCACTGCTCTGCACAGGAGCTAGAATCAAAACGAGAAGTTGAGTTGTACAGCCACATCGCTCTGCTGAATATCAGTTTGCAACACCAGCAAATGCTTTCCTTAGGTGACCTAAATAAATGAAAAATGCAAAACTAAAGTATGAAAAATAAATATTCAAAACTTTGCTGCCTCATTCAGCAGTAAATCTATTTACATTCTGTTTCTGGCTCAAACCCAGTGGAAAAGGGGTAGAGGATTGATTTGTGGTCTCTCGAGCAGGCTCACAGAAAGGGACTGGAAACTGCTAGAAAAAGGGCTCAGAGGACCTTATGCGAGACCCCAATTTCTGTATCACTGAAAAGTGTTGCAGAGGCTTAAGTGGTCTGGGAAGTACTCCCAAAGATGGCAGACATTCACTTTGCACTACTTTTTTTCTGAAAAAAAGGGGAAAAAAGGGAACTGAAGGTTGAGATGGGGAGTCAAGTTTGATATTAACTGTGAGTTGACCAGCATTAAAAAAAAGTAGCCTGGATATGCTAAGCTCTTTGTCTTTGTAATTCACAACAAAATTGAGGCTATAAACACCAAATACAGTGAGATAAGACTCTGTATTCTTAGAAATACACTAACACTGGTATACTTCCAGTAGTACTGATTTTCTCTGTATTTCTATGATCTGAACAGCAGCGTTTGCACGCATTTTCAAACACTGACCTCTGATCCATGTTTGTCATTCCAACTATAGCTCTCAGTATCCAGTCAGCTAAAGCCATTGTTATTTCAGCAGCATGAAATTGAGATCAAATTTTTTAGACTATGCCCTTTACCTTCTAATTTTGAATTTTTTCTGAAGAAAAAAGTAAATGCTTACATCTTTAACATGACGAGATGTTACATCTCTAAAGAGCGGGGAACATTTGTTCTAATAAGAAGAAAAACATAATTTTACAAGATCACAAATCTCTCCTGGAGAGGGGCTTGTAAAGAGAAAAAGCAAGAATATTCAGATAATTTCAAGATTAACTGTCAGATGACTAAATTACTATGCATGTAACAGCAGCTCAGAACATACAAGACTTTCCTACTATCAATTATAAGGGACCCTGTCAGCTTTAAATATAATCCATTTTAAAATTTACCCCCTGCCCAAATGAGTCCAGTTGAAAAAAAGGATTAAAAAGTCACAATTACAATATCTCTTCCCCAGACAAGGGTAACTAATGCACAAACAACGTCAGGAGAGAGTGGGGAGGTAAACAAGATGACAAAAGAAACCTCCTCCAAACCCCAGATACATCCTAATCTCTGTATAACAGTTCTTAAGAAATACTATTACACAAAACAACAAAAAGCAAGTTTTCAAGCAGAGGAGGATGTTGAAAAACCAACTTGATCTTTAAAAATTTTAAAAATTAAATCCCCACCTGCTGTAAATTTTTTTTTAAAGAAAAAACTGAGACAATTTTCCTATTTTGAAAAAAAGCATTAGGGTGTGTGTAGGCTATAAAACACACCCTCTGTGAGTCCTGACTAACTGAGGTACTAATGGTAACAAGGATGAAACAGCCTGGAATGAATGTGAACAAGCCATCGAAGTACATCTCCAAGTAGGGCCTCAGTAAACACTTCAGCATTTAGGACAGGACATCAGTTTGATCCTTGGCCTCTCCCAATTATTTTATGTATTTGCTTATTCAGGCCCAGCTTTGTATATAGCTTTTCTGCTCCCAGAAAGCCATCTAATAACTTACTAAACTGAATGTATAGTAGAAGTATTGTGTACCAACTACATGTTCTACTCAGCAGCTGGTAGGGAATACTCTCCTTGAAGGACTGAAGGACTTAAGCATGAAGAAATCTGTTCTTTTTGACATTTCTTCCATCCCACCCTCACGATACGCTGAAGCTGCGAGGCTTGCCCAAAATATTAACCCAAGGATTGAAATTCACTGAACTAAGGGGTATTAGAAACTTGTCTCCACCCCAATCCCATTGCTGTCAGGGAGACTACTAAGAAAACTAAATTAAATACAGCAATTAATATACACACCATTGCTGTAGAGGCCCACACTTCAACTCAAAGAACACAAAACCTTAGGATGTCAATAACGCAGAAAGATTGGAAAATAATACACTGACTAAATTAAAGCTAGCCCAAGCATGTTATGCACACTAGTCACACATCTGACTACAGCAGGGCCACAAGTATGTGATAACAAACACTAGGCGAACAGTCAGAAGAAAAAGAGGTTTCCAAGTACCTCCCGTAAAGCCTACTTGATGTGTATCTATATTTACATTGCTGAGATTCTAATTGCCTCTGAAACAGTGATTATTTATTTGTTTAATTAGCCCTTGTTTTACAAAGCATTGGTAGCATGAAATCTGGGGTTAGCAACAGAGATGTCAAAGATCCTTTTTATTGCCATTGTATTCATTAAGCAGAGAGGTGATGGCAAACACAGCAACTAAGGAAAGGTCAAACAACTAGCACCATTGTCATCTGCTCAAGTTAACGATTCCAGAATTTCACAAACAAAACCAAGTCATTACCTTTCCCTTAGAGAAGATCGATTTAGCACAGAACTTAGAGAATGCTTCTGAAATGCTGGAGGTGCTGAATGCGATAATGAATCAGCAGAATGGGACTGTCTGTTGGGTGGATCCGAGATCACATCCTTATTGCAAACAAAAGACCCATCAAAGTCTTTTCCATGAGTAGATTTTGCCTGCAAAAAAAGCCACCAAGCCTTGCTTAAATTTATTATGAATATCAAGAGGTACAGTTTTCATGTTTCTATTTTTCAAACCAAAGGGTTAAAGGTTGCACATACGTGGAAGAATATCTGCCTCCTGGGGAAAGAATGAAGAACCTCATTTCATAGAGAGCACCTTGGTCTAAATCAAATCAACAACTGTCAGAGGATGCTGTTGGACACACCATCTGACGGCAAAGTCTAGTGTAACAGACCTTTGATCACCTTTTCTGACTACACAATTTAAAGGCTTACCCCTCCCAGGAATCTCACATATTCAGAATGATGCCTGAGAGTCTAAACAACACAAACCTCACACCTTTCCTCAGTGTGGGACCCCTTGTTCTTAGACCTTTTTTTCCTCATGATTTGCTGTTCCTCGAGGGAAAACTCAGGCCCATCTATTAATCTTTTACTCACTCTTCACCATACTAGTTACTCCTTTCATAATTCCTCTTAACCCCAAACATAACACTAAAATGTTGCCATGGATTATCCCCTTTTACCTGGAACAGGGACTTTTACAGGAGCCATTTCTCAAAGCTGAGGAAAAAAAAAAAAGCACAGTGAAACCAGACCAACAATAATCAGGTTATTCATTAGCACCTTCCAGGCTGTAGGGTTTTTTTCCTCAGCTTGGGAAACAGCTCCTGTTAAACAAAGCTATATTATATTTTTGCCAAGAAAAAGATACATTCTCTTCAGCCCTGATTTTGTGAGGATCCCAAGTGATTAGAGGCATGAAGAACATCTGCATTCTCCAAACAGTGACTGCTCCTGCAATCTGCTTTCCCACTGAGGGGCAAAGGGATGGGGGGAGTGACATGACCTTAAAATAGCCATCATTAAAAGAAAAGCAAACATAAAAACCAACAACATATTTGGCATATTTAGTAGAAATTATATATTTTCCTTACGGTTTCTCATTTACAGCTGTAGAACAATCCAGAAGTAGAACAATATAGTAGACTCACATGGTACGCAAAACCGCAACTCTTAGTAATAAAAGTTTAGAACCTGACAAAAGTGCACTTAACATATATCAAGGTTTATCCTTTTAATTCCCTTTCTTTCCTCCTCCCTGTTATCATCAGTTTTCCCAGCCATTAGGAAATCTAAGAGGGCATACATAATTAAATGCCTAAACCCTCAATTCCTACAGTACTTCAGGAACACAGGCAAAAACAACTAAATGAGGATGAAAAGAATAAAAAACCCAAAAAAGGAACCCTGACATTAATTTTCAGATCCATTTAATACACAAAGCAGCTAAAATCTGAAAAAAGCAAAGATATGAAATAACAGGACAGTGGCTTGCCAGTTGTACCAGTGCTACCTTTCCATACAATTCCAGAATAAAGTGTACTCTCAGACTGACCAGGGAAGCAAATGCAAACTGCCTTTAATGGCTCTTCTACTGCCTTGTCACCAGCCTTAATGCCAAGAAGAAGCAAGTTCTGTACCTACAAGCATAAATATACAGTGCAAACTTTCACATTTTTACTTGTAAATAATCTGTCAGCAGGCCTAAACCAGGTTAGATCTGATTTTAAATGGCCCTTTTCTTGCTTTTGATACTATGCTTTCAAAAATATGCAGGACAATCCTTCTCAGAGCTTCCCAAAAAACAATTTCTAAATAACAGCACTTCAACATACTCACTTTGGTTTTCTTGGGTCTGTAGCTGCCGAGAAGAGAAGGATCTGGAAAAATAAAAAGCGTGCATCCCAGCAGAAATTAAAAAGAAAATCCAAATGTCCTAATTTTTACGAAATATTTTACAAAATAGCCTACCTCTTCTCCCAAACATTACTAAAGCAATTTATTATCACACATTGTGAAATTCTAAACAGTCTCCTCTGAATATTCCAGGAAATCACTTTTTTTAGCTGAAAACAATCACTTCACATTTAATGGAATACAATGTTTATAATAATGAATCAGTATAAGCACCGTCCTCTGCATAGACCTAAATGGCACATTTCACAATTCACAAAATTTTCACATTTTGTTAAGTTATTAACTGCCTAAATCAACACAAAATCAAGCTCTACCATTCCCAAAAATTCTTACTTACATTACACTACCTTACTAATCTTTTCTGAACAAGCTTCCCAATGACCACCTCAAACTCTTATCATCTCTTCATTCCTTCCCTCACCACTAACCCACAAACATGAGTATAAAGCCCATGGAGACACACGTGGGGAAACTCTTGGGTCCATACTGAGTTAGGATGTTTCACCAATGTCAATGCACACCTCACCCCTGAGGGACTGACATTAAATTACGTCTGGCTCCTTGGTTGGTCATACCAGTCTGTACTGAACAACCCTCACACTGTGTGACCCAAGGCCAAAGGGTACTTCCTTAGGGTTCTGGTCCCATACCTTTTATTAAACCCTCACTTACTGATACCAATGAATGCCAAAGTGGATATTCAAGCACATCCTGGATGCTCATTAATAATGGTAAGTCACTAACCCACTGCTAAAAAATACTGCTGAAATAAACATTATTCATTTCTGAAAGGGACAAAGACCTTGAACTTCAAAATGATCAATACTCCAAGCCTAATCCACATACCCAATGACTGTGGTGTGGATTTGCTCCACTATCCAACTCATCAAAACAGGTGCAGTGAAACAGAGCACCTGCCTGGGCTTTGGTATTTTCTACTCCTCCTTTCATATCATGCAGAACTACATTCAAAGTTTCATGAGGTAAAGTACTATTCAAAACCACCTTTTGCAGCAGTAGCTTATTCAGTATTCTTACTATTCCTAGGAAGAAAGAACAGCTTTTTCTCCATATAGACTGACTTGTTTTTAACTAATACATAAAAACAAAACAAAACCCCCCAAACAAAATTACTTCACTAAACTACTGCAGGAAACAAAAGCATTAACGAGATATATCGTAGAAAATACTGACCATGGTATACCTTGGTCCAGGTTTCCACTGTGCTTTCTCGTGTGGGACACGATGTATCAAGTTTAATACCAGGACTTGGTTGTTCAACCTGAAGAAAAAAATACTGTTAAAATACTCAGTATCAGATGTATCAATTTATACTTTTTTTCTGTTTTCATCCATAAGATCACACATAGTTTGTTCCAAAATATTTTATTCTTATTTGAATACTATTTAAAACTATTTTCACAACAATTTGCTCATATTATGAGTATTATTAGCATTACTGTACATAAAAAAACAGTACTAGAAAGATCTAAAAATTTTTAATATCATATTGTTCAAAGAAAAAAAAAAGCAGATAGTTTCTCCTTCAGCTATAATGTCTCCAGTCTTTTTAAACAATTCTTGGTGCCTCATATTTATTCCAAACAGTTCAGATCTCACCAAGAGAGATCTGAATCTCTTCCTAATCATAAAAGTTACATTTAACATAATCTAATTTTAATCTTCATGCAACACAAAACCTCTGGCCAAAAGAGTCCTCAGCAGTAAAGATGCCCTAAAAGGAGCACTCTCAGCCTAGAAAGGCCATTACAGACAGGATATGGTACATCAAGAGACAAGCTTTTTCCTTTTTTGTACAAACATAACTAAGCAATCAAATTCAATAACCAGTGTTTAAAGATGCTATAATTAAACTGTGAACTCAATCTACAGATCAAAACCAGAAGAATTGATTAAAAGGAGTTAAAAGAAAAATATCTGAGAGAGAGAGAGATAAACAGTAGGTTGATGAATGATTAATGGCTTATTAAAGCTAATCTGAATTTCTCAAAGGTATCTGTATGAAGAATAAAACTTTGGAAATACTTCTACAATTTCACAAGATATTCCTAATTCATCTGTACATAAACTAGAAAAAATTTAAATAAAATGAGAAGCAAACTAATTAAACACTAAATTAACTCAACGGCTGTGACAAGTGTCCAGAATTGTAGCCAAATCATAACATCATAGCACAGAATCAGAACAATCCCACCCATGCCCCTACACGTTCAAAGTGGTGTTCTAAAAATAAAGGATTGTTGCAATAATAAGAAAAATAAAGAGAAAAAAAAATCAGAATATGATCCTCCAAGAGGCTGGGAAATCTGGCCCCTTTGTATTAAAGCACTTATACACCGTTTCTTCAAATAAGTACCTAATTTCAGAGCAATTTTTCATGTACAGTTAGCAAAAAGTTCTTATGTGAGTGCTAAAGTCAGGCTGGTTATGAACTCTAAGGCAAAGTGTTAGAGATGTAGCTCTGAGCAAAGGAAGTGTTTCAAAGATCACAGGATGCCAACATTAAAAAAGCTGAAAGAGAGGAAGTGTGAGTGTTCATAATGTGACTAGA
>NW_010140415.1:0-17284 GCF_000699245.1 Pterocles gutturalis | reverse complement strand
AAGTCTTATTCAGGAATTTTTAATACTAATATCAATTACTTCCAAGCTGAATTTATACACCTATTATCCTGTCTAGTGTGCTGGAAGAAAAGAAATGGGGCCTCAGAGAATTTAACCAAGACATTCATGAACAAATTTGATCTTTGTCTATTACTAATGCAGATAAAAGAAACTTTATTTTAGTTAATTTTACATTTAAATCACTATGTGACAGACTGTTAGGGAGAGAAAAATTATTCATCTAAACTAAGAGCTGAATGAATTTTTGGAACACTATTTAGTGAAAGAACAATATTTGATCTGAGCTTAAGCTGGAAGCACTTTGGAGAAAATACAAACCCGTCTAACTACGAATGGAGGTTTATCAGTTTCTCTTCTGAATTCATAAGGACCAAGGTTTAAATGGGCCAGTCGTTGCCTGGCTTCTTCTGATAGCTCACACATTCGTCTTCTTGTGTATGGAGATGGAGAACGCGATTTAGAAGCTATTGTAGGCTGCTGGTAGTTCTTTGTTGCTAAGCTGTGCCTGCTTTTCTTAGGTGAAACAGTATTTTTCTTTGGTAACTTTGTTTGCAATTTTCCATTTGGAGTTGAGTGATGTACCCATTTCAAATCACCCTAAAGTGAAAAAGAGAAATTATCTGGTTTGACAGCATCCAGAACAAAGATCACTGAAAATAATGCAAACAGGGAACTAATAATTTTAACAGAAATAAATGCCATGCCAGCTGAAGTTCCCCTCACAAAACTATAATCAAACTGCAATTAAAAAAAAAAAAGTATTTACCATTTTCTCTGAAGTCAGAAGGATTTCAAAACACACAGTATTACATGTTAGATGGTGTCTGATACTTACCCAGTTAGCTTTCTCACACAGTTAGTGTACAGAGACTGTAAAAAATTCAATTGAATTTGTCACAAGTTCATTTAACACAAACTCTACTTGGGTTAGGCATACATAGATTTGAAGCATTTGTGCATCAGTTTACATTTTAACGTTTTAAAATACTTATCCTTAAAAATAAAATGCATAAATTAAAATAGAAGCCTGTTTAATAGTTTATGTTCATTTAGAGTTGCCTAAAGCCTCACAAGAAGTGTAATTACATTCTCTGACATTTATATTTTCTTGGATCATGGTGACTTTACTAGTTCTTTAAACAGTTATAATCCAGAAGCTACGTTTAGTAAAAAAACCCACTCCCTCCCCCTCAAAAAAAACACTAAAAAACTTAAAAGACCATCTTCCAAAGATCCTTCCAAATCCTATGAATGCTTTTGCAAAACAAGAGGCAAAGTAACTGTTTATTTGTAAAACGGGCACTTCGACACTGAAATATGGATTTTGGAGCTAAAATTTATACAAATCACACCATTATCAAATATTGCCTTTAAAAGCCTGTCTCTGAGTTGATATTGCTTTTAAAACACCTACGTACAGCAGAATACAGGCTATTTATTCTGCTGTATGTAAGTATGGAACCAAGGCTATTACAGTTGGACTCTATGATCTTGAAAGGTCTTTTCCAACCAAAATGATTCAATGATTCTATGAAAGGAAAGCAGAGGAATAACCAACTTCAACACCTCTCTTCCCACAACATAGGATGGGGGTGATGTTGTTGTAATTTTGTTGTTGTTACCAGCAAAGCCTACCTAACAAGCAGGACTGACACCTCCTCCAAATAACTATTAAATTCTTCCGTGACTGATCGCAAATTCTGAAAACTCTTTCCAACACTGAAGTTTCATTTGAAATACATTATCACTCCTTTGGAATTCCTGACATTAAATACTCCACAGGCTTTATAGGTCAAGGCACTCTAGATTACAGAACTCTTATCAGGCTACTTTGTCAGCAGCATGTTTTAACTTTGAATGCCACAATGTGGATAACTAATTAGTCTTTGTGGTCAAATTTGGCCTAATTCACAGGTTAGAAACGATAAAAAATAACTTAGCAAGACTCTTCTTCCTGTTAAAAATTTTTTTTCAAGGTTAAGAAGTTGATGCTACTCTTCAATCTGAATGTTGCATGTACTACTTCAGTTGAGGGGAACTCAGAAATAAAATGGCCAGCTTGCCTTCAAGCCTTTCCCCCTACACCCTGCAATGAATGAGGCTGAGGTTGTGTGTTTGTTTTCCACCAACATAGTTTGAATCTGGCATCACACAGGCTATTCATGCTACTGTCTTTCTCATGCCTGTACTAGTACTTGTGCAGCTGGTAGTGAGCCAGAGTATGGAACCAGCCGAAACAAAAACAGATGTGATTCTCTAACATTAATTTCAATTTCACCAGAAGTAGGCTGTGCTGCTTCTGGCTTACACCAACCGTGAAGCTAGAACTTCACTGCAGCTCATGCAAATTTGATACACCATTCATAACATATTAAATACTTCTAAGGACATTTTAAATTTTAAATCAAACTGCCCTTATTGAAGTCACCTTCAATGAAGTCAGTTTTCTGAAAAGGACAATTTTCACAGATTTTTTTTTTTTTTAATTTTTCGTCTAAGTGCCTCAATACATTTAGTTTTCTAAATTTGGAAGAAACTTCTCAGTGAACTAACTAGCAATGCCACCCACAGGTCAAAGTCACCTAACCCCCTCTGCATGCAAGCCTTCCTGACAAGCATTCCATTTTAATAATGCTGCACCATTTCTTAATAATATAGCAAAAAAAGGAGGATGTATGAGTAACTTTACATGACAGCTTGTGCCACGAAACCCAACCAAAATTCCAATGCATGAGACGAAAGAGTGCTACCACATGAACAAACGCATCAGAGAGGGTTTTTCTCCCGCAGTCTCTTCAGCTACTTCACCTTTAACTTTTCTTGTTGCAGAAGCAGCATTTCCAGGTTAATACTGGTGACAGCCTTTTCAACAACAGTCTTCCTTTCCACTACTGTTACTGATATTGTTATGGAAAACAATTAAATTAATTGGTTTGGTTTTGATAATGTACCTTCTCTGACTTCACCTAGCTTTCATTGTGCCACCTTAATTTTACGTGTCAGTAAGAAATGGTGAGAAGGCATCTTCCCACCTACAAATACACCAGGGATTGACACTTCAGCTGATCATACAACACAGCGGCTGATAATTGTTTCAGATTCAAGGAACTCTCAGCATTTACTGTCATGCACCAAACCCACTCTTTACTCATACTTGATTAAAAATTTAATCAAGTTGTCAAGCACCCATGACAACTGCTTTAACCACAACAAAAGAATGAGAAAAGTTTGAAGTGAGCAGCACATGCAAAAATTGGAACGAAGGCTATCAATATTAAATCTAGAAATTAAATTGCAAACAATTAAATTATGCTAACCTGTATGTGACTCCTTCCCGAGCTTAACAGACTTTCTGTAATAAGGGAGCTTGTAGAAAATCTCAATTTTGGTGCAATTCCCTAGAAGAGAGACAATAATTGAACATCAAGCTCCAACTCAAGATAAAGGGTATCAAAGAAGTAAATGTCACCTAATGTAACAAACCATCCCTAATTTTCAGCCATTTCCTTTGTTAATTTCAGCCTTTAATAAAGATAATTAGAAAAGACAGAACAGCAATGGTAAATGTCAAGATGCTAACATTTGCATTTCTGACAATTCAATTACAGATGATTATATTGCTTTCGTACAACAATTAAGGTCTGACTTTTATTTCAATATGTTTCTTTGTCAAAAGCACTTTTAAAGACTTTTCATGCCCTGCAATGTAGCATCCATAAAAATTCCAGTCATGCTCTAGAAGTTTCATTAATGCTGACTTTGGAAACTTATTTATAACTAGTCTCAATTGTGCAATCTTTTTTGTAAAAACATTTTGAAAATTAGTCAATTACACTACAAATAACTATTCATTTGTAACACAATGATTAAGAACTTTCCTTATTCTGTAACCATTAGAGCAAAGTCTGATTTCTGTGGATCGTCTCCCATGTTCCATAACCACATTCAATTTCCACTCAATCCACTCTTACACTCGTGGCTGGCAAGAGGCAGCCCTAGTTTGACCAATTTGGGGTCACTGGGGTGCAACTGGGCCTCCTGGTCAACCAGCACACAGGTACTAACGGCCAGCAGGTCCTTCCATCTTTACATGTCTAACAGTTCCTGCTCATCTTCTTTTACTGCAGCCATGTCTAAAAACACAATACCTTTGAGAGCTCTACTTGCTGTGAAATTTAGCTAGGATTGGGCAATGTATACACAATTTACTGGGTGTAAATGACCAAGATTATGACACACAAGCATTATTTCCCAAAAGAGCAACATTAAAAAAGGCACAAAAGCACTAAAGGCCACATATGCTGTAAACAAATGGGAATCATCTATGTGCATCCTATACAGCTCTAGAAGCAAAGAGAGAATCAAGTGTCCCTACAACTTTCTACTCTCTCTTCCTTCAACACAGACAGAGTTTGCTGCATGTCCCAAGGCATCCGTGTACATGGGCATTTGTGCACATGAACACACAAAATCACTGAGAAACAAAAAGGAGCTGGTCTGTTTGTGACTAGGCCCCAGATTGTTAAGAATTAGCAGGAACTTTGCGAGTGAAGTCTACTGCTAAACCAAACTATTCTCTACCATTTGCCTAAACACACGCTGATTTCCCATAAGGGAATGTGATCTGGCCCTGGGTTAGATTATGGAAATGAAATGACAAAAACGCCAAGAGAGCTCAGTTATAGCAATTAACAGAGTACAGGATTCAATCAAGTCAAGTTATGGCTTATAAAAGAGAATTTAAAGCTGACTGTCCTTAATCAACTCATTTTTATTACTAATGAATTGTGAAGTGCTATCAACAATTTAAAAAAGGACACATCAGAATTAGTAAATCTTCTATAAAAAGCAACAACAGGGCACCTAATGCTCTTACAGAGACTAAGAATTATTATAGAATTGTTAAATGCTTGTAGCTAAAAAAATCACACAAAACCATGGTTTCTTCAGAGAAATGGTTTGTGGAGAGGGAATACAGGGTGGCACTCACATACATAGACACGGAGAAGTCAAAAGTCACTTAAGAGGCCAAAAACAGTCAGAGGAGTTCTTCTGTTATCTGCATTTCCCAAACTAGGGATTGCTGAAAGATATTCAATATAGTATTATGTTAAGACTGATGTATAGCCCAAACACTTCTGTAAAGGAAAATGCATCCAGAAAGTTTTTGGGGTCTATTCCTCTGCACCCAGCTTAGTGGTGTCTGCAGCCCTGTGTCAGGCTTTCTGCACCAGTCAGTAAACAGATGTGATATGGACATAATATTAATTTGATCAGAGAAAAATTTTAAAGGTGGTTCATATTTAAAAGAACACAAGTTAGAAAACAAGTCTAATACATGCTTTCAACTGTAAGGAGCATGAGGACAAGTGGGTAGCTTTAAAAAGTGTATATGAATATAATAGAACGTCTTGTACTGGTATGCTAATGAAAAACAGTATAACTAAAAAGAAACTTCTATAACATGGCAAATACTGCATGAAGGTGGGGAATGGAGATAAGAACATCTGTAAGAAGTCACCACCAGTCAAAGCTTAAACATATTCTGAAAGGCAAGGGCTGCAGAGAAATGCAGAAGAGCCAGCAAAAGCCTCAGCTGGGCAGCACTGGACCAGAAGAGATAACTCGAGGCACGTCTTGTATGCGTATTGTGTTTGTAAGCCTCATAAGACATTTAGCCAGAGACATTATCAGCTAAGTGCCAGATTTCTGGAGGAGTTCTGATCCTCTCAACTTGGGATTCCTTCCAACTGGCAGATTAGCAGTGTTAATCAGACACTGCTTGTCACTGACTATCTGAACTCCACAACTCTAACCTTGCTGTTGCTACCTTTATTTTTTTAATAACAGACAAATTTATTGGGAAGCAAAGTGCCACTGAAGCACAGCTGTCAGTCAAAAATAACATCTCAGATAGCTATAAATAACTTTTCATGTGAGAAGAACATGGCTTGACTAGCACAGGAATAATGTAAGCATTCTCACGACCTTGTCTACCACTTTCCTTCTTGCTTAGTGAACGCTTGGTGCTGACAGAGCTAGCAGGGGATACTTGCCAGTAAAGCTTAGGGAACACTAGAAGATGGAGGCATTTGAGCCCGCGTTTCTACTGGAGGCAAAAATCCTCTCACAGATATCTCACTTGGCAAGCAAAGAGAGGAACCACAAGTTCTTTTTGGGAGCCTCCCTTCAACTCCATCAAATGCAGCTTCTTCATTATTCCTGAAAATGGGGTCAGTATGCCAAAATCCTTTCTTAAACTCTTCTTTCTGTGACAGAGATGGAACGGAGTGACAGATGCTTCTGCAGTCCTCATTCCAGGGCGAAGATGCATTTCATTTACACTGTTCCCAAGGACATGGAAGTACATTTCTGTCTTACATCAGTCAACTTTTTAAAGCTACTACCGTGTCATAATTCAGGGACACATCCAAATTACTCTGATCACATCTTCTCACAGCTCACAAATTACTTCACCTTCTCTTTAATAGAAAATACATAATTTCTGTATTAAAGAACTCAGTCCAACAAAAAAAATCTCAAACTTCTCTAGTGGCTCTGCTTCTACAAAGATTAATTATATTGCATTTACAAAAAATCTGAAACCATTTTGCTAATACCACCTCATATCCTTTCTCAACACCAGAAAAGCACCTATTCTATAAGTAATATGAAAGCAATACAGTCCCGCTCCCTCTCTTGAGCCACCACTAACATACATAGCATAAACCATATCCAAGAAATGCTATGGCCAAAAAATAATAGCTATTTTTGCAGGGACAGTTTAAGCTGCGACAGAACCATACATTTTGTATCACAAAATCACAGCTTTAATTCATTTAAATGTAACACAGCATTAGACACCAAATTAGCACTTCTAATTGCAAGTGACTGGGCAATTTCCAGGATGCTCTTGCAGGGTAAAGATTATACCAGCTAAAAGATAACGATGACCTTTAATTAGCATTTCCCTCCTGCCATGTGTTTTTAATCCAATCACAACAGACAGAGCAACTGAGTCCCTGTCTTCCCAACTCAAGTATCCTGCCACTCTACTAGTAAAATTTAACCAAAGTAAGACAAAGAAAACAAACCCCAAAACACATCTTCCACATCACCACCATCATCTGCAAAGTGCCTTCCTGAGTTATTCCACTGACACCTAAAATTCAACAGCCAAACTCTATGAAAGGGCAGTGTGAGATAAATTCATTTTCACTTACTGTGTACTTGAGCCCTTATCTCCAGAAAATTAAAATTAATTTATTGCACTCATTCCGACAATTAGCTGTCATTTATCATAGCTTTTCTGAAACTGTAAAAAAGGCAAGTTACTAAATGAGCGTGAATGGCCTGAGCAGACTTTAAGAAACAGGCTTTGGAACTGAAAAACAATCATACAGCACTAAGCTAAATTTCAGTTCCTTGCTGTTTCAGTTGTGATCTTGCACCTCAGGGAAGCCCACAGGTCAAATAGCATAGCACTATAAATTTGTACTGACTGTCATTATCCTAAACAATACCAAAAATGGCCTGAAACAAAATGCTATGAAGAGAGACTGAGGAGGAAGAGTTACATCATTTTATCTGTTGAGAACCGTGAAGTTGATATGACATCTCCCTCTTCTCTTGCCTCCCTTCAGTTACCAGCTGCACCACAGAATAAACTGAATGGAGACATGTCATGGTGCCACATTGCAAACCAAGTGGAAACTAACCTTTTTTTCACATTAAATAATTTCTTGAAGCATTTTGAAAAAAGATTATACCTTCAGCAAAGTTCAGCTGTGGATTTGTACATTCAACACCTGAAATGGTAAAATCTGTCAGAAGTAATCGCTTTTCATTTGAAGTAGTTCAAGAGGTTTCTTCAGTGAAACACACTATCATAAATACAACCCACAGATATTCACTCACTGTAAAAGAAGAGGACCTCTTCATTAAAATCTCACGATCTAAGCCATGGTGCCCACTGGTAAGCTTAGGGTCAGGGAACAGGAAATCTCTTGTATTTTCTTCATACGTAGCTAGAACTTTTCCTACTAAAAAGAAGATATATACTTTAATTGGAAAATAGACAAAGCCATATAGTACAGACACCACACACAAGACCATATTGACACTAAGATAAATTTTGTTCTTTATAAATTAACTCATATCACACTAGGAAATAACCTCATCACGTTAAATCAGCAGCAGAAATGTGCAGAACCCACTCTGAAAGTATGTTTCACTGTTATTGTAAAAAAAAATTATGGAACTGTGAACACAATATTCTTTAAGAGACACATGGGAAGTTTTCTCTAGGCAATCCTTCAGTAGTTTTCCTTCTTTCCCTCCCATGCCACAGAACAAACTAGTATTTTTTTAATGGCAGCCCATCCCTTATGAAAAACTGTATCATTCCATATTACAGAATAGTAGTAGTAATAGTAGGCATAGTAGTAAGAAAGAAAAGCAAGCAACATCAAAATAATTATCTTAAGATTTGCTCACTATCCTGGTTTGCTACTTTAAAAAAAAATCTTTTCTTTAGGGGAAAACCTTGAATGTATATTATAAAAAATTTAAAATTGTGTTATTGAAGTCGTCTTGTTATGTTGGGCTGTATTGCACCTATCTCTGATTCCTGAAATTAAACTCCTTATCCAAGATCTTGTACCCTCCCACAACAAAAATCCATATTCAATACATTTCTTCAAGTAAACAGTCTGGTGGGTCAATCGTTTCCTTGCAAGTACTAAGCACAAGTGACAGAGAGTGCTTTTAATACCACAGTTTCCAAATGAGTCCTCTTTAAAACTTGACTTTATTTCCAATAAAATGCAGATTTACATTATTCATGGGAACACTTGAATTTCATTAAAATAGATTTTTATAATCACAGAAACTAATAACAGAAGTATGACAAATCGCTATTTATTATCTTCAGATATCCCAAGAGACCTGTAATACTTCTAGTGAGGATAAGAGTTTTCCCAATGGTCACCATTAAAATGGAAGGAAAAAAAAGTGTCATTCTGAGAACAAGATTATGTACTCTGAAATTTCACAGACAGCCACTTTGCAAGTGAATTGTGATGCAGTTAATAAGTGTGCACTGGATGATTTCAGTTTATTTTCCATTTTTAAAATATTATCACTTTCCTAAGCCTGAGACTGCTACATTTCAATATTCAGTTATTATTCTCTTTTAAGAGTGAGATCCGCTTGATCTATTAACACTTTATATTCAGAGGACTATTTGCTGAAGAGCTTTCTCTTGTTGTTTGTGTGTTGGGAAAAGTGATTGTGGTGTAATGGGCAACATCCTCACGGAAATTCACCTATTAAACTGCATAATATATGAAGAGACTGACACAATACCTGGAGGAATGAGCTGTATTAGTTCAAGTACTGCTGTGTCAACTAGAAAGGAAAAAAGTTTTTTCATTAGTTAAGAACACCTAAAATGTAGAGTAATTCTTGTAGTCAAAACCCAAGAAAAACGTCTCCCTGATTTAAGCTGCACAGGACTGTACATAGCTGCACTATTTCACTATTTCCACTACACCAACCATAAGAGAAAATTAAGAACAGCTTGCGTAAATACCACAGATGGACACAATGGCATTAGCAGCGTACAAATGACAACTCTAAATATGACTTAGAATTTGGTAAGTTCTATCTGCTGCCAAGTTTGTCCTTCTTTTAAAGAATATGATGGAAGCATTGCCACTTTTTTAGATAACTCCAAGTATGAGGGAGCATACGCCTGGAGTTGAGTTCAGTGTCAGTGTTGTCTCACTACAATTCAATATGCTCCACATTTGGCACGACACATAATTTTATTAAAAAATTAAAAGAATAATTAAAAAAAATCAAAGGTTTATGCTTATACTATTTGAAATTAATCCAATAAATGATCAGATAAAGGAATCCATTACCTATCTGGATAACCAGCCGTATTTTCATTAATTATGACTTTTTACCCTTTTCTTATTCTAAAGCATGTAGCATACATTCCTAGAGGCATTCTGTTAGATGAAAGTTTTTTGGGTAAGTAACTAGTAATCAAGACAGCAAAAATCCTCTGCCTGCAGTGACAACAAATTTTCTATTCTGAAAACCCACTAGTGCTAGGGTCCTACTTATTTAGTACATGATATACTATTATCACATTCTTTAAACATACAAAAAGTCTTTAGAGCCCATACATGCATGATATTAATGCATACAACATAGTATATGTGAAAAACAGAACCTACGTTCCAGTAACTCCACAAGGTCTCCAGGATCAACTATGTCAGCAAACGCCTGGAAAATAAATTAATAAATAATAATAATGGCACAGTCAAAGTCATAAGATGGACCTCTGGGGAAAGAGAACTGAAAAAATAAAATCAATATTCTTCTTTGCTTCAGATGGTTGCCAAGAGTCCTATCCCCACTGGAAATTATCATTTGGCACACGATCAAATTCACTGAAAGCTAGCAGTTCTAGCCATATGCTTTCTAGCCATTCAGGGTTACCTCTCTACATTTAAATTAGGAGGTATTGTGAAGCGTTGAACACATAGAGGTAGGTATAGACTGAGAAAATTTCAAGACAGAAAGATAAATTACTGAATGTACTAGAATTCTGACAGATGAAGAATATGTTCTTTGATATACTAGTAACACTCTAAGCTTCATAGAATTGACTGTTCATGTATAGAGTACGGTTAGGGGTTTTTCTTAATCTGAATCCCACGTGAAGAGATGGCAAGGAATAGGGGAAGATGTTGCATGGGATATTCAGCAGGCAATAGACTTCCCTCTCATTCTGTACGAAAGTCTCAGCAGAGTGTTGTAGGTCACTTTGTTGTTCAAGGTACCAAATGCTAAAAAACACCAAGCACCAGTGCTCCAGAAGTATCTAGACCTATTCAATAGCTATTTGTAAGAAGACAGCTATTATTTTCATCTTTCTTCTTCACTTCTTTTGTAAGCAGGTAGATCCTGGTGTCTTGGAGTTCCCCTAAATTACAACTACAACAGTATTCTGTGCATTTCCCTTAAGTAGTTTGTGGTACATTTGCCTTTAATGAACCGTGGTCTTTTTTACTCTTCAGTAGCTGGTGAAGTTATCAGTGTTTGTATCTTACCCTCACCACCAGAGCATCACTGATGTTTACTCAGTCTGGATTTCAAACTGCTGGGGGACGCTCAAAGGAAAAGAATTATAAAGGGCAAAGTATTGTTATTCATAGGTAGTCAAGAAGCCAGATCATATCTGTAAGATAGTGTGTTTCACTATCCCTGTGGTACTAATAATGAAGCTAATAGGGACTCAGAATATGTGATAAACAACTACAAATTATAAGGCCAGAGTACCAACCTGGGAATTCTGGTGACAAACCATGAAAAAAGTATCTCAAAGGGAGAAAGATGTCACCAAAAAAGCTCGAGTTGCTATTCTATTTTTCTACTAAATTAAGTTGACTCTCTTATATTGTATAGTCTTTGTTCTTCACCTTGACATAATTTTTAGAACAAAAACATTCAGTTCCTTCCAAGCCAGGAAAATAGACGCTGAAAAAGGACAGTTCACAAAAGAATGAACAAACACATAAAAAGTCTCATTGTAGATTATAATCTTCAATACGCAGAATTCTTGAGTCACCGTGTGGATTATATAGGCACACACCTCCTTTGTGCTGAAGAGAAGCAGGAGCTACAATACTATGCCACCCTCAGCGTGAGTACTTGTGCCCAGGGGTTTTGCAGGCAGTTTAGTGGAGTTTGAGATAGGTTTTATTTGGCTTGTATTAGCTCTTGACATTATCTTACCTTTTCAAATACTAGTTTTTCTTGAAAGCAGAGTGGAAACACTGCAGGGACGCATTGAGTTTTTTTGTACTGCCCAAGTACAGAGACACTGAGATAAAGTTCCTCTTTGTCTTTCAGCAGCACTCCAGGGCAAGTTATCTGTAAGAGTAACACATTCATTAAACAAGCTGAACTTTAGTTATAGAAGTAACGGCTGTTTTCAAGATAAAAATTCAATGGTCAAGGCTGAAAAGGTTGATGTCTAAGAGTCAGATTATAACAGACTAGAGTGAAAAAATTTATTTTCTAAAAAAATTCTGTTTGTACAGACTGACCAGGGAAAACAGTTGCCATTTTAAAATAATCAGGACCAAATTCTTCTCACTGTAAGTAAACATACTCCATTGTCTCCAACCAAAATTGAAACCTGGTATCTCAATCCCACATTAATACAGCTAAAGGCATGCACCGACTATATAAGAGTTTATCATCACGGGTCACATCAGATTCTATATAAAGAGTCATGTAGAATTAAGTCTATGTGATGTCAACACTCAAAAGTCCAAATTTCAGCCTAGCTACAGAGAGAATGAAGCTGGTAAATGTACATGTTTCGATATCCATACTCTGTCCAGTCACCAAAAAGGGGAAGTTTATTTGCAAATATTACATGAACTTTGCCTTCTAATACATGAGAAAAAACAGCTGTTGTTCCATTACTACCAGACACACAGCACAGTTTTATCTGAGAAGTTTGGCCACCTTGGAGGGTATTCAAGGCAGAGAAGGCTCCTCATTAGACTGCCAGATACTGCCACTAACATCTCAACTTTTTCTGGACAATTCTTATTCTTTAAGTAAGAATAAGCTGGTATGTTTTTAAAGCTCTGATGAACATCAGATGTTCTTACTTGCTTTTTCACTGCAAAGATGGACACAACTCATTACAAAATTATTTGGTATTTTCTCCAAGCCACGTGGTTTTATTCTACTACCCAGATAGAGAATTGTCACCTTTCACTTCAGTTCTACTGCTCACTTTTTATCGCAGTATGATAAATATGAGGTTGTCTCTTCCAACATAAAGTTGCTGGAGAAAGTGTTCAGACTTTCAGTTGCCAGGTACAAAAACAAAGGAAGAGAGTGACAGGAATAAAAATAAGTGCTTTGGTTACAGTCCCTTACTCCCAAATGAACATTTTACTTGAGAAATTCTAACTGGATCTAAAAGAAAACCATATAACCATCAGAAAAAACAGCCTCAGGTGAACGAAATAACAGAAACCAATGGGTGATAATTATAGATACAGTATAAGCTAAAAAATAGTGCTTCTACTCATAAATACCCAAGGAGGAAAAAAAAAAAAAGGGTTTCTCTTCATGTAAATGAGGGCTTCAAATCTTCACAAAAAGTGCTAGAATAGTAGATATCCCAACTGAAACAGACTGTCAAGCATTAAACAGCTGGTACGACACTCATGCAGTTGGAAGTGTGAATAGGGGCGAGAGAGACAGATTTCATTCATACAAGGCAAGATCCCCCAAAATGAATACTACAAGTCACATTAGCTTAGTTCTCATTTTTCTTCTTGACATTTTTGTAGAATTTACAATCATTTTTAGCTGGGGTTTTGTGCCTTTCACCTTAGAGAAGGCAACCAATGTTTGCCTATTTGTTGAGATGAAAAGTGAGAGGTTTGAAGACATCAGAGAAGGCAAAACTGCAAACAACAGGAGCAATTTATTCTGGCTATCTTCTAAAAGAATAGAAATTCTTACAAAACAGCACGTGGGGCAAAATAGCATATGTGGAAACCTGTGCTTCTACTACCCTTAAGATAAATTCATTGCCTGGGCTGGAACACCAAATCTACGTGTTCATGTAACTTTAAACCAGCTCCAAAACCGAGTGATCCATGTATATCTGCAGTTCATGAAATGTAACACTTAGGAGACAAACTGAAGCTCTCATCTGACTGCAAACTGTTCAGGCAGGATGAGGGACCATTTTAAAAACCGTAATAGTATTATCTACGAATCAGCTAAGGAAGAAGGACGTCAATGCTGCAATTAACTGATCTTACAACCAACCAGGAGGACTATGATAAATGTCTATGACAGTGTTATCCTTGAGTTCTCTGCTACAGTTCCCAGGAGGATGGAAAACACATACCAGACCTCATTTTGGGACATCACAAATAGCCATAAAGAAATCACTAGATTCATCTCATGGAAAGGAACAGAATTCTACTGATCCACAACCCCCTATAGAATTTGTTTGTTACACTCAGTCCTAAAACTGTAGCTGCAACGTAACCAATGAAACAGGCAGGCCTTGAAAAAATGTCTTTAATTGCTCATTACCATCAGAACAAGAAGAGTTCCCTATGAAGGGCAATGGACAGTATTAAATTCTGCTGAGTCCAAGCTTCCAGACAGAACAGCATTTTGGACTTAGAGTTGCAAAAATAATCTTCTCAATGTGAAGAGATGCCATTTTAGTCTCCTTACCTGGCAGTAATCCACAATGCTATTAATTCATCTTAGTGCTTAAAGCTTTACCTACCTTCACTGCTGCATTTGTGAATTCTCCACGTAGCAATGACATGAAGAATAATGGGAATTTCATTCTGGTGCTACATGAGCAATCTAAATGCCAGCAGCAGAGGTAGGCACCGAAATTAGTCTCAAAAAAACAAATAACAAAATCTCGGTCTAAGGAATCATGAATTATTCAATTTAAATTAATGGTAGGATAAACCAAATAAAGTCTTTAACCAAGGCTTTCCATTTAAAAAAAGCAGCCTTTCAGAAATGAAGAAAGCTGGCATTGCAACCTGAGCTTGTGGACTCTGATAGGAAAAGACCTTGAAATTTCATTAAATCAAAAGGAGCAAAACCCATCTGTATCCTAAAGCAAGGGAAATAAGAAAGAAGACAGAACTTCTGACAGAAGTGGATACGTTTCAAAGAGAGTTGAGAAACATGCAGAGCATTGAAAAAAAACAGGAAAAGGAATTAGAAATTGACAAGACTTCAGTCACGAATAAAGCAAGGAAGGAGAAAACAAGCAGATGTAGTATAAATCACCCAGGATGTGAAAACTAACAAATCTATGTCCCAAACAAAACTGAGTATTTTGTCTTTGTTTTCACAAAACTGAATACAGGAGCAAAAAAACAACTTAAAGAACAAAAAGATGGAAACTGAAGTAACCCAGTATGTACTAGGGCTGAACCAAGGAGCCACAGGGAGGCTGAATCATCTTCAGCCCAGGTTCTGAAAGAATGTAATTTTTCTTGCTGGATCTATACATTACTAAAACCTATGTTATGAAAACAAAGATAATAACATCTGCTGAAAAATAACAAACAAAAGGCCCATGTGAGGCAGAAAAAGAGATCTGAAAAAATTATAACCCCACCAAGCAGAAGATTTAAATACACAAAAGTAAAGAATAAAGGGTATGGAGGAAAACACGACTAGAAAAAAGTTCAGCAACATGTGTTTCACAAAAATAGATCAGTCAAGCAAAACCTGACATTTTCTTGAAAGCCTATTTTCTGGACAAAGGATATCTAATTTATCTGGACATCAGTAACATTTCATACAGTGCCACATGAGAAATTATTACTTATGAGGCAGAAGATGGGAGTTAGCAAGAAAGTTCTAAGGTGATACAGAACTGGCCGAAGGACGGCATCAATAACAGGCAAAACTGGGAGAAATCAAGCTGAAGGATACTATTAAAAATGTTCCTCTATATACCCTGGGATACACGTTTTTAATATTTTTAATGACTCTGACGTAAGAAGTCAGAGTGTTCTCATGAAATTTTTCCAATTAAAATTCAGAAATCATAGAGGTCAAGAAAAAGATACAGAAAAACCTGTTTGTGGGACCACAGTAATAGAAATGAGATGCACCTACTGTGTATTAACAACAGCTTCTGCTCCCACTGGGGGGGCTGACCTTCAAAGCTGGCTGAGGGGAAGATGATGAGTGTGTTAATAAATGATAGCATAACTGCAGTGCAGCTGTGAAGAGACTAATATTAAGACACATAGGATGAACGTCGGACTTTTTTTCCTTGACATCACCTAAGGCAACAGTGAGACCCCATCTGGAATGCTGCATTCAATTCCAATCCTGATCAATGCAAATTCAGAGTGGAAGAGCTGCATCCATCCCTAAGATGATCAGAAGACTGGTGAGCCTATCACACAAAATACTACCAAAAGAACCAGGTCGCTTTAGCTGACAAAGACAAATTGTGAAATGACAAAACTGCTGTCCAAAAAATACATGAAGAGAACAAACACCAAGGAAAGGAAAAATAATTTATTTAAGTGAAAGCCCAGTGTTGACATTTGTGTAAGAGTAGGGCATCAACTAGTCAGAAGGAAATTTAGGCTGGAAAGTTTTCAAACCATCACAGGAGTGAAATGCCAAAGTAGGCTCCAGTGGGGCAAAACAAGTGGTTCAAAACCAGACTAAATACACTTATTAAAAGGGTTATCTGAGAGAAATTATGTAGCATAGCAGGGATATAACTGAATGACCCACATGTGCTGAAAGCAGCACTCAGGTTTGTGTTGGAGATTTCCTGTTCTCTCCCTTTCCACTACTATTTGTGGCCTTGGGAGCAGTCTGAATAACAAACTGGAGAAGCCCGGCCCTGGGGCAACACCTTCCCCGTACTCTCTCCTGGCACAGGAGTAGCTCATGGCAGGCGGAACAGAAGGGGAAAGCACATCTGCTCCTTCCCAGGAACCAAGCAAGCCTTTGCATTATGAAGTCAAACACTAGCTGTTGAGACAGCAGAGCCAACACCATTAGGGTGATACCCTCAACATCTACATGTAGAAATTCACAGCTCTGTTTTAGAGCAGCCACATAAATTTGGGAACAAAGGTGGTTAAGGAATCAGGAATACCGGGCCCGTTTCCCAGTATGTACTTTCTGGATTTGCACCTTGAGGTTTCCTTTCAGCAGCAAGTATTCTAGCAGCACTTGCCAGAGAGGAAGACTAACCTCTGGATTCCAGGGCCCAGAGCCTGTGAAGCCAACTCCAGAGTACCGGCACACTATCCACCTCAACTACTTCTTGAAAGTTATCGGAATGATACAGTCTCTGACTTTACTCCCACCTTGTACACAAGCTGAAAACTTTGCACAAGGAACTGTCCTAACATGAATAAAGTAAAAACTTTCCACTTTCACACCTCAGCCCTGCCGTGTAACCCCCAGTGCCACCCCAGTGCTGCCCAGTGTCACCTCCTGCCCCTCCCAGGGACCCCGCAGTTCCCAGGGGATCACACACCACGTACAAGCTGCTGTTTCCCGGGATTTATTTTGCTCTGTTTTTTTTTCAAGAGTGTTTTTTCCACACCACACAGCTTCGCAAGAACCATTGTCTTTTCAAAACGGCCTTTTCCACGGGAAGGCGAGAGCTACGAAGGAGCACGGCTGC
>NW_010140414.1:0-4720 GCF_000699245.1 Pterocles gutturalis | reverse complement strand
GATGATCTTTGAGGTCCTTTTCAACCCAGATTATTCTATGATTCTATGATTCTATCATTCTATGATAGCAGGTGGTATGGAATGCACAGATATAAAGCCATGCCTAGAATAATGTGTAAGTCATGACTGCTGCTAGAGATGCACCACTGAATGACTCCAAAGTTAGGATGTTGTTTAGATCCAGCTAAAAGAGGGATGATACATTCATGCACTCTAAAATCTTTGAACTTTAGGAAGTATTTTTTTTCTTTTGTTGGCTATTCTTTGATTGTTGACTGGTCTCTTATCAGCTGACTTGTCCATACGAAAGGTAATAATACCTGCATGGGTAGCACATAACTCTTGTGAGTGTCTGCTGGAACTTCTTAATGGGTATTGTAATGTCAGAAATATTTCTGCTATAATTCCATGGTAGAGGAATCTCCACGCTCAATTAGACAGCAGTAATTATCACTGCTGTGCAGCCCTGTGCATGGAGCGCTGCCTTAGTTTCAAACCCATGGTGATGCCAGGCTGCTTCACCAATGGATACCATCTCTCTTGTATTAAAATCAATTAATTTGTCTTCTTGCTCTAATGATAGGTTGTAACATCTGGGAAATAACTGTAGATGTCAACCAGCCTGCAGGAGATAGTGCAGCATCTCCACAACAGACAAATTTCTGTTCAGATTACATCAATATTCATCTTCCACGTCAAAAGGAGAAATCTGTTGGTTTTGCTATCCCTAGCCCTAGAGAATCTGTAAAATCTCAAATACAAAATAAGTGTTCCTTTATTTAAAGGAGATGCAATGATTTCAGATGTATATTCTCTTCCTGGTTAATATTTTAAATTAAAACGTGTAGGTCTGATGCTCCAACTCAAACAGCAGTAAATAAAAACTTTTTCTTCAAGCTATAAAGAGCTCAAGAACTTCACATTTTAAAACATTTTTTTTGTCCTTTGCTGGATTTTGCAGACATAAAATGCAGTAGGACAGTATCCACTACCTTTTGTTACAAGATATTGGAGATTACTTTTTAAAGTATAAAGTTAACACATATTAAAAGTGAAAGATACCTTTTTAATGTTGGGTACCCTGAGAACAATTTAAAAAAAAAAAAAAATGGACTAGCTCTTTCACAGTACTCCAGCTACAATAATTGTTTGTTTATTTTAATAGGTGATTGTCTTCAGTGCGTTGTAAATTTCTACAATAAAACAAGTTTAAAAAACATTTCCTGGAAAACCCCCACATTTTAAATATCCCCCCCCCCCACATATATTGTTCTCCTCTTTTCAAGTTATCATTTATCTAATCAGGAAACAGAAAAACTGCTGTGTAATTCAGGTGGTCGAACATGCAGCATGAAATGAAAAACAGGGAATGAACAAGGTGAAGAGTCTGTAAATTTCCTTAATCTACACTTTTTATCAAATAACCAGGTGCACCAAATTGTCTTAATTAGAGAAAGTGTCTGTATGCAAACTGTGTAGGATAAAATTACGTATTAGAAATACCGAACAGATGAAGTTTTTGCTGTAAGTATGTATATCTTTATAAAGTTTTTGCAGACCACACTCCCATAATGAGGGGCTAGTCTCAGGGGGCACACGCTCCCTGCCGAGGGGTTCTTCTGGACCCCAGACTCTGCAGATTCATCCTTGACATTGACAGTCATCTCCAGCGTTCTTTCAAACTTCAATCTCAGCCTGACTGTTTGGGAATGGTAGATGAAAATGGGACTAAACAGTGGATAACACATTTTCATAGTGATTTTGAGAGGAACTGTATGCTGTTGGCATCTCATTCCCATCAGCTCTCAGAATTGATAATGATTGTTAAAACAAGGATGGTTTTTCGCAATGAAAGGCAGATTTACCATTTATTGGTGGGCATTTCTGTGATACAGCATGTCCTGTTTCACCTACAAGCAATTTGGTGTTCATTAAGAGATTTTCCCCAACAGGAAAGAGAACATGAAATAGTTTATGAGAAACAGAGACCTGCTTCCCTGCTGCTCAGGAGCTGCAGACCGTGTAACAAAGAAGAACATGACACATTAAAATGTGTTGGGTATCCAAACGGATTCAACTCAGGAGATTTGAAGGACACAGCATGTTATCCGGTTTCGTTGTTTATCCTTATGATATGCATTTCCTTGGAAATGCACTTGATAGAAAAATCATCTACTAAGGACAAATTGTTTCTGAGCACTTCCTGTGGGAAGCAGTTCCCATCAGAGACAAGTTTATAGTATGAGCTATTCTAGTGCATGGAGGGGAAAGCAACCCTTTCCCTGTAACTTCAGGAATAAACATGCAAAGTGGCATATGGGGGGACAATAGCTGATTTACAAAATAAAAAATAAATTTAGGAAGGCATGAAAGGAAAAGAATAAGAAACATGTTTGGGATATTTGATGTTTTGTGTTCCTGGGCAGTATGCTCCTGATTTTCTTATGCAGAAACATACTCTGTGCTCCCATGTGAAAGGCCTTGCTCCTCATGTTTTCACTTGCAAAACTGAGAGGAACATTTATCTCTTTTCTTTACATAGGATTGCCTTTGTGGATTTATTCACAAGATATTTTCTGGGGTCAGGAGTGAAAGAATAAGCTGCTGCCTTAAGTGCTTCCCTCTAACGGTTAGGACTTCAGAAGCTCTTTTGCATACACTATGCTTGTCTAAACAATCACTGTGTTTTTCATGTAATTAGGGGGATGTTTGTACAGCCAATGCCATCAGTGGTGTATTTGCCGTTGGATGGATACAAAGTTCAGGGTGGTGGGTGGATCTCCTCCCATTGTTTGCAGAGGGGTTGGGATGAGTCTTCAGACCTGTTCTCAAGCTATTTCCCTCAGCCAGCTGTCTCAGTATAATTTTGATTATTCTTTGGCTATATTTCCAGCAAATTGAGCTACACATCCCAACCCTCTATCTTATAGTTTATGGTTTCCCTCTATCTTATGTTTTAGGGTTTATATATACTGCAGACTACAAAGTGTTAGATACCCCTGAGCTACCCCAGTCGTGGTTTCCTGGGCAAAGCCCCACCATGCCCTAGCTTCAACACTAAATTAATCAACTTCTTTAATAAGTGATTTTGAATAAAAACCTTGCTCTTATGAAGTACTGAAATGTTACCCGTCAACATTGTTCAGCAATTTTAAATCAGGAGAAAATAAATGAAAACTGGGAGGTATCTCATTGTTAACCATGGTATTCAAAAAGATCTTTTGTGGTTGTTTTGGTTGATGCAGATACTTTGCCCAATCTGTGTTTGAGCACACCAGGATGACTCACGCCCATGTAATGACCAACAGTGTTACATGTGAAATGCATCTTCCCAAGAAACACGGGAAAAGTCTGGCCCTAAGACTTGACTGTTGGTTTTCCAAATTGGGAAAAATGTCTGTCTTGCCTAATATAATAATTTTTTTAAGTCAGCTTGTTTGTAGTGGGTTACAGTAAGAGACGTTCAGGTACAAATGTCTGAAAAGCCCATGGTACCTTTAGCAAGAAATATGGACATACAGAAAGCAAGTGAACAGGTGCACACCCAAACCTGGCATTGTCTGGAATAGGCATGGCTCACCAACTTCATTAAAGAAAATAGTAGAGGCAAAGCAGAATGGAGCAAGGGCTAGCTCAGGTAAGAATGGAGATAAAATATCAGAGAAAAATAGTAGATATAGTGGCAAAAAAGAGAAAAAATTAATACTCCAGGAATACCTTCTTTAAGGAACAACGGAAAATACACGTAGCAAGAGAAATCCGTATGCCATGGTTTCAGAAGGAAAAGAAAACCTGCAAAAAATACAGCATATTCATAAAGCAAGAAAACAATTGTAAGAGCATTATATTAGTGCAGTAAAGAAAATAAACAAAAGTATATGGTTTATAAAGCTCATGCCAGCACCAGATGCAAGTGGAAGAAATGCTTTTTCCTGGAACATACTATTTAACCATGGGACGCAGTCAGGGGACATTGAGAAGGCCACAGATATAAATAGATTCACTCTCTGTTTCTTGTGGCATCTTCCTGAACCATCTCCTCCTGATTAGTCAGAGATGGACTAGATGGTCCTGTACAGCAGTTCTGATGATCTAAGCTGCACAAAACCAAACACAATCAAGTAATGGAAAGACAGGAGACGCCAGTAAATATGGTGGGATGAAAAAGGCTGCCTAGAGATTTTACAAAAAATTATTCTGCACTGCAGATAAATCCAACAAAAGACAATGAAGTTATCAAGTGTTGTCAGGAGAAGGTGAACTGAAGGCAGAATATAACAAAAGCACATCAGCTTGTTCAAGTAGCAATAGTAAAAGCAATACCAAACCCTCTTCTGTGAGCTGAGTGCATGAGCCAAACACAATTAAACACAGTTCAAATTGTTCATACACTGCCCCAGAAACAAAATAAAATGCACATCCAAAGCAGGCATTGCATTTTGACATCTGTTCAATAAAGAAGATTCCTGTGCTGTTTCTGAGGGCTTGGATTCTTTTCCAGACATACTAAACCTGGAAGGAAAGAAAACAGCATAGTCAGTACAGTTCACTTGTTTAATAAGTGAACAACAAAGGACTAGAAAAAGAAGTTATTTAATTTTATTTTATTACTTTGCTAAAGTAAAAAAACCCTAAAAGCTTGTTCAGTATGTGCATTGAAAAAATAATAATTAAAAAAAAGTAAAAAGAACTAACATAAAGCAAATAAAGAAAGATTATA